>NW_022603356.1:0-17261 GCF_008692095.1 Etheostoma spectabile
AATGCAAAGAAAGGACTGGAGCATTTTATTGGAGAGATAAGTAGGCTGACACTGATATTGAGACAACAGTGACTGAAAATCTAATTCAATCTACATATCGGTCTCCTTAAAGATCTAAATAGATTTTCTCACCTCAGACCTCTGGAGCACTTACGATTATCTTTCTGTCCCTCTGAACCCTGAGTGACAATCACTCGCAGTGAATGAGATGCAGTTCCCCCCCCCCCTCAGTCTAACCAAGACTATACTTTCAGGGATCATTTCTAAAATTTCTGACTTGAGGAATGGTTCTAAAGTGTTTGGTCCAGCTGACCATGATGATGAGTCGTGATATTCCTTTCTCTGAGCGTGAGGCTGACAGAGAGTAATGATTTACTCATATGCTCCTCTGTCATTGATATCGTTCTTTGCTTCTTTATGGAGTATTGAAGAAGGGAATAAATGTTCAGAGTGGTAGTAGCAGATATGTGGAAAACTAACACGTGTGAAATAGAAAACATCTAAGCTTTCTCATTTAACTGAATTTATAGTCAGTCTCTGAGACTGTCCAGTCCATGCTGGACAAGGTTACTTGAAGGGTTAACACCTACTTTCTTGACTTTGTAATGCCTTATGTCCGGTGTAAAAATGTAACTGAGTTCCCATAATTTCTCTTTTTGTCCTACCTTTGCTTTTCCTACTTTGACATGTCAAAGGTACAGGTTTTGAAAACCCATCTCTACACACATCCATGTTCCACTCCCACAGGTGTTTCCACTTGACTAATCAGACTGTGTGGCCTTTACAGGCTCAGCTTGATTGACATGGATTAAGGGGTGGAACGTACACTGAAGTCCCGGTGGACGGGATGGCATGTTGTAACGAGGTTTGAGGACATACAGCAATACTTGAAGCCAGTTACTCTACGAGTGGATACGGGGCATTGAAGGTGATGTGTTAATCCTGATTGATTCCTGATTTTTTGGCCCTATTTGTATTTGGATCTAACAGGCTGGTTAACCACTGTAGGGAGGAGACGTTTGGACAGTTTTTTTGTCTCGTTCCAGTGATTGGCATATCTAGGTGATGGCGGATATGTGGTAGCATGTGGATGTATTTCCACTCACGTACCAACAACGCCGCCCACAGTCCTCGTTTTATCCACCACTTTCTCACCTGTACTACGGGAACTGACTGGGAAAACCAAAGTTTCCCCGTGGGTCGCCACCAACTCGCCGTAGGAGAGGCTGCTCTTCCTTAGTGCTGCTGGCTCTGACTCATATGAAGGGAAATAGGGGCAAAGGTGAGAGCTTGCAGAACCAAAAAATCTGAAATTATATGTTTAAATTTGCACTTGTAAAATAAATTTGCACTTGTAAAAATATTCACACACGTGTGAACTTAATTTGATGTCACACAATGAAAACAAAACACGAGAGCTTGTAAAAAAAATCTGAATTTGTAATATGCACTTGTAGAAAATATTCACACACCTGTATTCTGAATGTGAAGTCACAGAAAAAATATTCGCAAATGTGTAGATTGATATTTCCATGAACAGAATGACAGCTGCAAGCGTGTAGTGCAACCGAAAAATCCAACTTAACAGTTGAGGAGGTACAGGCACTACACGTTCTTAAAAAACAAACTAATAATTGTAAAACCAGCCGATAAGGGTAGTGCTATTGTCCTAATGGACCGCACCGACTATGTGAGTGAAGCTCTACGCCAACTCCAAAACCCAGAATATTACAAACCATTATCAAAACCCATCAAGGAGATGACAGCAAACCAAGTAGCTTCCATTTTGAAAACCCTGAAACAAAAACATTTCCTCACAAAAAATGAATATACTTACCTCATAGGACAAGCCCCCTACAGAACGAGACTGTTCTATATCCTCCCTAAGATACATAAAGAACAAAAACACTGGATTAACAACATGCCGCCAGGGAGACCAATCGTCTCAGATTGTAGCAGTAAAAGCTATGGAATAGCGCAATACCTTGATTATTTCCTATCCCCACTGGCGGACAAACATCCCAGCTACATAAAAAACACCACAGATTTTATCAACAAAGTCAGACAGACCGAGGTAAGGGAACCTTTCAAACTGTTCACAATGGACGTAAGGAGTCTATACCCAACATCGATATCTCCAAAGGGATACAACTATTGAAAAATGGCTCAAAAATATCCTGAAACGGACAAACCAGATAACAAACTCCTGCAACTGCTTCACCTAAGCCTAACTACAAACGACTTCCAGTTCAATGGCAAATATTACCTTCAGATAAGGGTACAGCGATGGGTAAGCGATTCGCCCCGGCCTACGCAAACATCTATATGGCCGATTGGGAGGAAACAGCTTTCTCCAAATGCAAAAAACTCCCAATGAAATACTACAGGTATTTAGATGACATGTGGGGCATTTGGACCCACACGGACGAGGAATTCGACGAAGTCGTCCAAACACTGAATGGTCACCACGAATCTATCGAACTAGACCCAATCCTTAAAGAAAACGAGGTCAATTTCCTTGATACCACAATATTCAAAGGTCCACAGTTAAAAAAAACAGGTATCCTTGATACTAAGGTTTTCTTTAAACCAACGGACACCCATGCTTTGTTACACAAAAGAAGCTTTCATCCGCAACACACCTTCAAAGGCTTGCTCAAGTCGCAGCTCCTTAGATTCGACAGGATTTGCAGCAACCAAACGGACAGGGAAAACGCAACCAAAACCTTTATTGAGAAGCTCAGGAAAAAAAGATACTCAAGAACCTTTCTTCGACAAAACCAAAAAAACGCAATTCCCCAGAACACAAACCACAAACCAACAAACCCCAGCAACAAAAACCTTATCCCCTTGATATCTACGTACTCAAGTTACACAGTAAGAGCCAACAAGAAACTTAAAGAAAACTTCAACAATACACTCTCCAAAACTACCATACCCGAACGCTGTAAGGTTATCTCGGCCTACAGAAAGAACCCAAGCTTAAAGGACATTTTAGTGAGGGCTAAACTCCGACCCAAAAGGATATCCCTCAAATGACCCAAACCAAGAGAAGGGAACACAGAACATATCGAGAGGACTGGAAGATTATCCGGGATCGCCACTCACAAGGATAGATGGAAAATACATCATAGAGAACCTCAAAAGAACCCAACAAAACGATTGTTTATAGTTTATATTGTTCTTAATTGTTTATGTGCTTACTGTTCATTGTAATAAAGAATAAAAAATAAAAACAATTTTTAGAATTTGGGTAGGAAAGTGACGACAACCTGGGAAATTATTCAAGGCTTGTCCGGAGGATAACAATCCTCCTTCGACAATACTGCCTGAATACGCCCATACCGATTCCTTTCCAATTCTTTTGTATATAATCTAATAAATAACTAATGTCAGAAAAATAAAAAAATAATAAATAATTAATAAAAAGAATGATAGGAATTATGACAATATTATCCTATATGGACTTTACTTAAAATAATCCTTAAACGAACCTTTCATTCTCCTCCCTCTTTTCCCTCATGCAAATGAGGGAGTAGGGGGAGTAGAGTCAACAGCCCGACCCGGCAGGGAGAGATTGGAGCCCAAAACCGGACTGCTCTCCTTAACTCTACCTCCTTCCTGTCTGTCTTACTTTCTACTCAATTCTCCTCCCTCCTCTTCCCTCATGTAAATGAGGGAGTAGGGGAGGTCTGTCTGTTTTTTTAACATTGTTGTTTTAAGCTGAGCGCAGACTTTAATCGTTCCTCTTTTTTCCAAAAACAACTACCTCAGTTTTTCCTTCATTTAATTTCAGAAAGTTCTGGCACATCCAGTCGTTAATTTGTTCGATGCACTTAGTCAGTTTTTGTATTGGACTATAGTCCCCTGGCGATAAGGTTATGTAAATTTGTGTGTCGTCCGCATAACTATGGTAACTTATTTTGTTGTTTTCCATAATCTGAGCCAGTGGAAGCATGTAGATGTTAAACAGAAGAGGCCCCAGAATGGAGCCTTGCGGAACTCCGCACGTCATATTTGTACGCTCAGATGCATAATTACCTATTGACACAAAGTAATCCCTATTCTTTAGGTAGGATTCAAACCAGTTTAGTACTAAGCCAGAAAGGCCAACGCAGTTTTCCAATTGGTCTAGTAGTATGTCGTGGTCGACCGTGTCAAATGCAGCACTGAGATCAAGTAATACTAAGATTGAAATTTTGCCATTATCTGTGTTAAGGTGGATGTCATTAAAGACTTTGACAAGAGCCGTTTCAGTGCTGTAGTGTGGTCGGAAACCCGACTGAAAGGTATCAAAACTGTTGCTTAGTGACAAGAAATGGTTGAGTTGTTGAAAGACTACTTTTTCAGTGATTTTACTTAAAAACGAAAGGTTTGATATTGGCCTATAGTTGCTCATTAGTGACTTGTCTAGGTTGTTCTTTTTTAGAACAACCTAGACAAATAATAGGAAGTTGCTGAGCACACAGTTACTGGAGTTAGAGAAAATGACGTCCCAAACGGCGCATACTTGTGTGTACTGCTCTTGTGCAAAGACATCCATCTTTTTTTTTTTATTAGATTAGATTCAACTTTATTGTCATTGTGCAGAGTACAAGTACAAAGACAAGGAAATGCAGTTTGTGTCTAACCAGAAAAGTGCAATGTGATATATAAAGTACAGACAGGTGGTGCATTGGCAGGACAAGAAATATATTGCTGTGTTATTTTTAGTTTTTTTGGGCGGCTGTGGCTCAGTGGTAGACCGGTTGCCTTCCAATTGGAAAGTTGGTGGTTCGATCCCCGCCCCTGCAGTCATTGTCGAAGTGTCCTTGGGCAAGACACTGAACCTCAAGTTGCCCCCGGTGCTGTGCATCGGAGTGTGAATGTGTATGATTGTTTATCTGATGAGCAGGTGGCACCATGTACGGCAGCCCCGGCCACAGTGTATGAATGTGTGTGAATGGTGAATGTTTCCTGTAGATGTAAAAAGTGCTTTGAGCAGTTGTTAAGACTGGAAAAGCGCTATATAAATACAGTACATTTACATTATTTAACCCTCTGAGACCTAAAGTCATTTTCATAGCTCATTGTCCGTCTGCTTCTATTTTCTATAAAGCTTGTAAAACATCAACCCGGGTATCTACAGTCAAGATATCAACACATCATTCTTTTCAGAACAAACTGGGCTATTAGAATATTTGTGCTGCACTGAGGTCATTTGAATGTTAAAAAACGGTTGTAGGACCTTAAAGGGAACATGATCTTCCAGATATGTATTGATATCACACACAGAGCAGTACGAGCTGAGCCAGTCTCCTCTAAAACACTTCTCATATGTCCTGGGAGTCACACTGGGAAAAATAAACATTAGAACTTATACAACTATGCATTTATTTTTAGCTTAATTTACCCAACAGAACAGCTTCGGAGTCATTGGAATGAGTTGAATCGTGGTCGTCTCGCTCCCCCCTAGCGCCTGTGAGCTGAAACCCCCTTGCAACTTTCAGTCAGCGAGTCTGTTGGACAGGGGCCTCCTCCAGATGTTCCCAATTTACCTGTACTACCCGTCCGGGCTTACCAGGTCTGTCCAGAGTCCTCCCCCACCCCCTGACCTAACTCAACACCAGATGGTGATCAGTTGACCGCTCCGCCCCTCTCTTCACCTGAGTGTCCAAAACATACGGCCTCAGATCACAACAATTATAAAAATCAATCATTGCTCTTCGGCCTAGGGTGCTCTGGTACCACATACACTTATGAGCACCCTATGTTTGAACATGGTGTTTGTTATGGACAATCCTTGACCCCCTGCTTTGCATCGCTCCAGGTAAGAAGAAAGCAATCTGTTATGCACCTTTGCATTGCACTAAAATGTCAAAATTTGGACCTGAATCCAAAATAACATTACTTACTTGACATTCCCAGACATTGTTTTTTTGGAAAAAAATGTTGGTTACGGGTTTAGTTACTGTTTGAAAAATGAAAAGAATTGTTATTGAAATGGAGACAGATTAAGGGTTTATGATCAATGATGTCAATGATGTAGTTTAATGTCTTGAGACTCACTACGTAACGTTAAATGAGGACCGTGAGTTTCTTTGCCTGCGCTATTTTATCACCATGTTTCATTTGAATTAGCTAGCTAGTTTTTTGAGCGGGAGCCGTTCATCTTAAATTTAACTTTGAGGTGTTCATTATTCTGTTTCTGTTCGTATTGATTTGCCAACTGACTGTTCAGTTACATTGTGTGTAAACTGCACCGTGACCGTAGCGTGAGTGAGATTTGGCCATCGAGCAGCCTTAGCTAACGTTATCAGCGACATTAAGTTAGCGACGCCCCCCCCCCCCCACACACACACACACTCACACACACTCACACACCGTGCAATGGGACCATGACCAGACGGAGAGGAAATTCAAAAAAACACATTAACGGTCTGCTCTGTCTGAAGCAGCGGTAGTAGCCTAATAACCACGTAGTGGTGGCCTGCCACTACTTGACGTAGCCAACACAACTCTTTTTGGGACACAAGCTGCTGGCTTTGCACGGTCAGCCCAGTGTTTGAACATGGAAAATGGTTAGTCTCTGTTCTCATTAGAGAAGGCAATAATCACCTTAATTATTTGATATTTTACAATGGTGTATGCAGTGTACCTAAATAAAGTTGCCAGTGAGTGTACATCTAATGTATGTTTATTGAAATATAGTTTTGTAATGACTAGATTATTTTTTCCTGTTTTGCTGCAGAGTGACAGACAAACTCAAGTCCGCATATCACCTGGAGTCAGCTGATGGATCGTGGGCTCAAGTTTTTGTGGTAAGACCAGGACGTTGTATTTGGTCATAATTTTATATATAAATATACATTTTAAATATTAACTTTTAATCCTTCTTTGTTTCCACTTTCACAGTGAATAGGGCTAGAAGTGTTCCAGTGACAGAGTGAATGTGGCAATGCAAGACCTGCCCTTCAGTTTTTACAAGTAGGTCCCATATTCTAAAACACTATTGAGTCAGACATAGACATTATAGGAATAACAATCGAATTCCATGTGTGCAGCTGCCCATGCACTTTCAGAACGTCGCATGAACTGTTAATTCATTTGAATGGATGTCATGTTATTAAAACTAGTCGTCATCAGTCAGAGAAATGTACATTTAGTTGCCATTTGTGTCCTTGTTTGGATCTTGTGTCTGATAGGAATTACTGGACTCACGTTAATGCACATTTAAAGAAAAATGAGGTTGTAACGTGTATGTTCTCGGATTGCAAATTTCAAACAACAGCCATTTTTGAAGTAACGGAGGTAATTAAAAAATTATGCCCTGACTAGTTGTGTCATAGGCAATGAGATGTGTAAAAGTAATGCTTGACTTTATTAGGATGTGTTTCAAATATTCCATAGCAGAGCCCAGATGATTAACCATGCACAGTGCACGCCATGATATGGCGGGCAGGTGTAGATATGATGTTAGTAATGTCTTCTAAAATCTGTGGGCGGTGCCGTTATTAAAAAATATTTTCATGTTTCAGATAAACGCAGAGTTAAAGAGCATCACAGCCATGCCTCTACAATCAAAGTGTTAACAAAGCGACCGGGGAGCAGGGAAAAAGACTGCATCTATCTGAATGAGAATCCCAACGTCTTGTACAGAAAAAAATGTAGATGAAAATTCAATCTTTACATTAGTTTGTAAAGATTGAAGGCTCCTCTTCATTTGACCTGGAATCCTGTTTTCTCCATTAATTGACCATGAATGGCAGCATGGCAAGGCATTCTTTGGCTGTAGTAATCTCCTATGCTGCTTACATGGGTATAAATAAACTAGCAATTGCTGCATTCAAATTCAATCAGTTTATTTTAATTTATTTTTAAAGCTTCAACAAATGTTTTTCTTCTTTAACCATCTTTAATCTTTAACCAGGACATGACTGAGGCCACTGCACTGAGTGCCATCATGAAAACGACAGTGGGAATTTACGTCACCAAACAGACACCAGGCAATGACTTTTCTGATGTTGGCATCATCATCGAGGGTGTGGTGGGTCTTCAAGATCTGGATAACGCGGCCCTTACAACAGCCTTGCTGTTTGGACTTTGTTACTCTTTGAACACGAGGTATCCGTCACAGCTCCGCTACACTTTTCGAAGTGATTCAAAAGGTGGAAAATGGAGTTGGATGTGACTTATTCTCAAGGAAAGCCCAAAGCTTAAAGACAAAACTGCTCCAGTAAGGAGAGCTCACTGTTGTTGTGCACGTGAGGCCAAGTGTTCGTTCCTTTACGGCCATGTGGACGGGCCGGTTATTGTCCCCTCTACTAGACTCTGATTGGCAGCATTCTTCAGTCTTAGTTTCTATCTGTCTTACAGGTGAAGGGATTGAGAACTGTACACAGTCTGAATCAGAATCAATCGCAAGATTAGCAGTTCCATCCCAGTGTAAAAATCCCTGAAATTTACCAGACTAAAATGTGCCTGCATTCTACGATCATGGCCTGTGCTGACCTCCTGTTCCTCAGATTAAACTAAAGTCTGGTGACAATGCATGTTCAAATTCTAAAACTTCAACCTATTGTTCTAGAACTGCAACTTAAAAGAAAGTTGATCTGTATATGCATTAATCTAAAAGAAGGTTGATGTGTATATGCATTAATCAAAAAGAAAGTTGATGTGTGTGTATGTGTGTGCGTGCATGCATGTGTGTGCAAACATTGGCAAAATGACAATATAAACTGTGTGTGTGTGTGTGTGTGTGTGTGTGTGTGTGTGTGTGTCTCAGTGTTTCACTCCTCGTCCTTGTTTTCACAAAGGGGATTTGGAGTGATAAAAACAGGT
The DNA here is from genome assembly GCF_008692095.1 of Etheostoma spectabile. Classification (NCBI taxonomy): domain Eukaryota; kingdom Metazoa; phylum Chordata; class Actinopteri; order Perciformes; family Percidae; genus Etheostoma; species Etheostoma spectabile. The sequence goes on from NW_022603356.1 coordinate 8,821, forward strand.
TTAAACTAACTGTCCCTGTTTAAGGCTGTTGGGTGCTAACTCTAGCAGGAGGATAACACGGGGTAGACACCACCGATTGGTTTCATTTCTCTCTCCACTGACAGACCTCCTAATGTACAAACTACAGAGCTACGTGTTGAAATTGACTGGAATTCTCCTTTAAGGAAAAGTCCAACTGCTTTAAAAAGATGTCTTAATGCACCTCTCCATATTTCCTGGCATTTGCCGTTACAATCAGATATGTCACTGTAAAAAATAGTTGGCAGATGTAGGGAGCTGCGTTGGGAACCAGAGGGTCGCCAGTTCAAGTCCCCATGCGGACCAAGATACGGAGTGTGGTTGGATGCCACTTCACATCCTGGGAACTGCCAGGTACCCCCCCAACCGCTCAGGGCGCTGGTCCAGCTGGTAGCCCACTCACTCTCACATCTCTCTATTAGTGTTTGAATAGATCCTGAGTGTGTGCGTGTGTATTTCAGGCCTGTGTGTGATTACTGAAAAAGTGTACACAGAGTGTAAATTGTAATTTCCCCACTTCGGGATCAATAAATATTATAGATTAAATTATATTAATCGAAAAGAAAGATGATGTGTGTATGTATTACTCAAAAAGAACGTAAAGGCATATAACGTATAGGCATATATGCATGTGTGTATAAGCCTTAAAAAGAACAGATATGCATTAATCAAAAAGAAAGATGATGTGTACATGCATTAATCAGCAGACCTCGTGGCGCAATGGTAGCGCATCTGACTCCAGATCAGAAGGTTGCGTGTTCAAATCACGTCGGAGTCAAATGTCCTTACTGCAGTTCTCTCATGTGTGCATGAATACGTCCTGCGTGTGTGTATTTCAGCCCTATGTGTGGTTAGTAACAGAGTGTAAATAGTAATTTCCCCACTGAGGATCATTAAAGAATTTTAATCAATAAGAAAGATGATGTGTATATGCATTAAATGGTGGAGATGGAACATCGTAAGCACCTTTGATCCGCATTAAAGGATCAAAAGCATTCCTTTGATGTGCCAACCTTCTATTTTTTACAGTGACATATCTGATTGGTGGAACTCCCTGTTACTATGGAAATGTTCACTGCACCTGCAAACTCACCAACAGCCCTATTTCATGCTACTTTGACAAATTCTATGCTTTTCAGAATTTACATAAACACATTTTAAGTTTCTAAAATAAAAATAACTGTTACAGAGATTATAAAACATCTATTAAGTTGTTCAAATTCAGCTTCATTAAATTAACCCATTAAGTTTCCGCATAATGCATCAGTACTAATATCAAATTCCATTGTAGGTGCTTTCTGCATATTTTTAATCATTTAACACTTAGGTAAATATATGTATCAGATCCAACTCTGTATCTGAATATTAGGACTGGGATCAGGGTAAAAAATGATATACCCGCCCCCCCCTCCTTCTCTCCTGGTTAGTAGATTTTAATCAAGTATATTTATCAATAAACAATGAAATGAAGAATACAAATGTTCCGATAAATGTGCTAGTTTACTGATATGTATATAAGCAGATTTTAAAAATGATCTGTGAAAAATCTTTCAATGAAAATGAAAATCATTATCTGTGATTACCAATGTGCCAACAAGTATCAAAGAATCAAATCAAAGTTGTTTATTAAACTTATTCAACACTGTCTGCTCGAGTTATCTTAGCTTGCTAGATGAAAATAAATAGACAGGGTTGTAACCTAGCAACACTTATTGTTTGTAAGACACCATTTTGTTTTTGATTACTCAATCTTAGGGACATCTCTCAGAGGAAAAAAAATGCCGCTAATATCCTGTCTCTGAAAATAACCTCAGGCCCCAGAGGGTTAACCGAAATACAAGTCAGGAATAACTAGAACTGCCAACAGTTATGACGGGTCCAAACCCCCCCCACCCCCCGCATGCAAGTTGGCCCCAATGACCCGGGGAGGCACAAAAGTGGAACCAAACAAAACAATGGGGGGGGGGGCAAATGTCAGGAAATATGGAGAGGTGCATTTAACAGTGGAAAGATGAACCAAGACGGCTTTTCATATAAATATTTTCTATTGACTATAGTTGTGTTTGTTATTAACAGAAATCAACCTGTCAACATTTCTATTCATCATAAAGTTCCGCCGTTAAGTTTTTCACCGCCAATTCAAAAAGAGCTGAACACGGAGGAGGATTCCTCCCTAACGGCCGCTCTGCTCTCTCCGTGCCCCCGCTGTTCGGTAATAGTTAAAGCAGATAAAACCTAAAGAACACTCAAAAGCTTCAAGATGAAACTTACTTAAGAAGCTTCTTCATTCACGTTCAAGAGAAGGCCTGTGAGACCTGTCAACTCCCGTATGGGAAGCGGTATTTAACCGGTGAAGGTCTGCGGCAAGATCAGTAAGATCTGTGTCATTGGTCCTTTATTAAATAGAGCTGTAGTTACATACTTACCCTATGCCCTGATAGCATGTGTCAAAAACCATATAATGCTAATACTAGACATGATAATCTCTATAATTAAACATTATAAAACTATAACTAGACAGGGTGGCTGGGAAAACCTGAATCCTGACTGTCTTTGTTCACATTCAAGAGAAGCCCTGTTTCCAGCCAGACTATGAATTGATTCATGAAATCCCTGTTATTAATATGTGGTCAGTCCCATATGGTCTAGCGGTTAGGATTCCTGGTTTTCACCCAGGTGGCCCGGGTTCAACTCCCGGTATGGGAATTGGTATTTAGCTGGTTAAGGTCTGCAGAAAGATCTGTGTGATGTCCAACATTGGTCCTAAATTAGAGCTGTAGTTACGTACCCAACACGGTTAGACTTTACTGTAATTTCTACAGTTACTTACCGTAAAATACGATAACTTTCTTTTCCGGTTCATTACTGTAATATGCATTGCACTGTCGCACTGTTGCTTGCTCTGGAGGAAACTACTAGAACTGTTGGGTCCTTGTAAATTCTGGAGTGTGGTCTATCTGTAAAGTGTCTTGAGATAACTCTTGTTATGAATTGATACTATAAATAAAAATTGAAATTGAATTATGGGTAGTAACATTTAATTTACATTTATTTACTGTATTTTTTGAATTTGCCGTAGTCTGCTGTAAAACAACAGCAGTAGTGCTACTGTAGGTGAATAAAATTGTTAGTTCATGTTATAGAAGCATAGAAATAAGATGGAAAAATAAAAACATCTCTATAAAATTACACTATTTCATTTTATAGAAATATTTTACATTTTCTTTATTATGCTTTTAGCAGTGAAGGTAATTTAAAATTGTGACATGCTTTTCAGCAGTGTAAATAACTTATTGAGAGTTGTAGAGACAAACAACCTGTAATTTTCTAATGTTAAACTCAGATAAAACTGAAGTTATTGCTCTGGGGCCCAAGCACCTCCGTGACGCACTATCCAAAGAGATAGTTACTCTGGATGGCATCACCCTGGCCTCAAACACCACTGTGAGGAATCGTTTCACCTACGTAAATGTGCAAAATAAATATTTGTATAAATTTTAAATGTATTATGTTCCAGTTTAATGGGTGTTACGACAGGTATCAGCAATGCAGTTTCCATTTTAAACTTGACATGCCATAAAGTTTACTCTTCAGCAGCTAGAGACAATTAACTCAAGACACTTGCAGCAACAGATGCTTTGCCAGACATCAACAAACTGGAAATAGACTTGATGCTGAAACAAAGCATAGGAATTAGCAGAAGATAGTTTTGATCCATCGACCTCTGGGTTATGGGCCCGGCACGGTTCCGCTGCACCACTCTGCTGTTTATGTTCAGGGGAAGGAAAATTCTGAGATTCACATTTTGAGGGACAGTTTTCGGGTTGCAAAGTTAAACATTTGGTAGACCTTGCAACTATCATTTATGTGAGCTTCCTGCTTACCTCGAAGAATCTTGAAGGAGACTACTGAAGCAATAATCAGCCAATACCTTGTTAAAAAATGTTATCAACACCCTTCACTCTTTGCAATTTTTCTCTGACATTGTTTATTTTAGAAAATTGTAACCAGCATTAAATGAGTAGTTTTAGGTCTGTGTGAATGTGGGCCGAGTATTTACCTCGGCTGAACTTGTGAACATCTCTTTGGCATATTCCCAGTCTGATCAAGTCCAGGTGCTGGAAAATCTGTGATTCACGTTTTGAGGGAATGGGATCTGCATGTGCTTTCTTACCAGGAAGTTTCTGGAGGTCCAAATGGCATCTTTAATGGCGGCCAGGGTGAGCCACTGATTTGCAAAGTTACATGCTAGTATCTGTTTCTTTGGCCTGACGGATGGACAGACGACCCAAAAGCATAATACTTCTTGCCAAGACATAACAAGAAACAAAAAAAGAGGCGGGGGAGACAGAGTTAAGCCCTGACAGAATAGAGAACTACAGACAAAAGTTATGAAAAGTACCAAGTGTGACCAGAAGAATTGGAATAAAACTAGAACTTTAAAGTACAAACCTTTCTTCAAGAAATCTTTATTGTGCTCAAATGAACCTCATTTCTAAAACGTGCATACGACCTAAAACGGCGTAGGACGGGCGTACGCCGATTCCTACGCAAAGTTCGGCCATGTATGTGGAGTGCATAGGTCTCCACTACTTGCTTTTATTAAGATTGAACCCAAATATTGTTAGTTTTATGAAATTTCCCAACCATAGAAAGTGTTTTCATAGCCTCGTTGGCGCAGTAGGCAGCGTGTTAGTCTCATAATCTGAAGTCGTGAGGTTCAGCCCTCACACGCACGGGGCAGGTGTTTTAAAAACAACTGATGCTTGAAATACACCGACTTTCAGGTGGTTGAATACTGGCAATACACATGAATGGAAGTTGTGATTCTGTGGTTATTTTCTCGCGATTGAGACAACACAAAGGCAATCTTTTTTTTTTTTAAACGATATTTTTATTCAAGAAAGGTAACACTGTATAGGATGCATATAAATAGAATATCTTGAATGGTTTAAACATTACTTTGTCAATCAAATCCCATCCACCCCACCCACAACACCACTTACTGCCATTAAAATAATTAAGGATAATAATAATACTATAATGAAATAAGTACATAATAATGAGAAGAAAAAAGAAAAAAAGGAGAAAAAAGGGGGGGGGCACTCACACTCTTACATTATACATGCCTGTAGCTACACATGGTTGAAAAAAGAAAAAAAAAAAAACACATCAGGGCCCGTTGTCTTACGGGAGAGTATTGAGCTTATCAAAATACAAATCAACGGGTCCCATATTTTGTGAAAGTTACTAATTGAACCTCTGGTGAAGTACTTAATTTTTCTAATTTCAAGAAAAACATTAGTTCACCATGAGCCAGACAGACCCTTTAGGTGGATCAGGAGAATTTCCACTGTAAAACTATTCTTCTACGGGCTAACAAAGACGCAAAAGCAAAAAGCATTCTTCTTATCAGTGGGCAACAAGATCTCATTAATCAAGACTCCAAAGATGGCCATGTCTGCAGAGGGTTTCACTTTGTGTATACAAAAGCATCATTCAAAATGTTGCAGACATATGACCAAAAAATCTCTTAGTTTAGAAAGGTCCAAAACATATGCGACATATCTGCTGGTGTAGAATTGCAGCGCTCACACCTATCTTGAATGTCAGAATAATTCTTGATAGTTTGGATTTTGTGTAGTAAATTCTGTGAAAAACCTTGAACTGTATCAAGCTAAGACGGGCACAGGATGAAGTGCCATATTACTCTAGTCTGTGCGCAGTCCCAGACTGCATCAGTGATGTCCCTCCTAACAAAATGCAATCTTTAAGGGTGCTAGCACACCAATGACTCATCACAGTATAAAAAAAACGCAGATGTGCCTTCATTAACAATGTTGTGTTATTAGGTACAGGAAGCCACACGTCTCCATGAATGTATTGCTTATCATTTATTTTCAGTCTGAGTTACAAGATTTGCAGTGAACGTTGTATTGTCCAGCAGAAAGGCAACAGGTGTGTTACTTTTGACTATGATTTATATTGTAGCAGTGCAATCATTTTGCCCAGGTTTGATTTCCAGCCACCACATTTGCATTTACAGGTTTTGAAGCCTATCAACATAACATTACATGTTTTACCCCAGGTTTCTTTCTTTTATTCAGTGATATTTCAATTTCCTTCGGGAGTCATCCCAAAGGATTAATAAAGATAAGTCTATGTCTATCTCGAAAAAAGTAAAAAAAAATCCTGAAAATCTAACCCTCAGTGGTAGAGCACATGCTTTACATGTATGAGGACATGACATCTCCAGCAGGTATTATGGTCGAGTCTTTAAAAGAGCTGCAAAGATATTACCTCCTGTGGTAATCTGACTGGTAGGGTTATAGAACGTAGTGGTAGACTAAGACCTCCTGTGACACAACACTAGAGTATGCTTGTTTTTCTTTTATACTCAGACTATCAGACAGCAAAACAAGCACTTTAAATGTGTGTATTTATATAGCACTTTCCGTCTTAACAACTGCTCAAAGCGCTTTTTACATCTACAGGAAACATTCACCATTCACACACTTCATACACTGTGGCTGGGGCTGCCATACAAGGTGCCACCTGCTCATCTGAGAAACATTCTACACATTCACACTCCGATGCGCAGCACCGGGGCAGGTTTTTCTTTTACATTCAGGTGTTTTGCCCAAGGACACTTCGACAATGACTGCATGGGCGGGGATCAAACCACCAACCTTCGATTGGCAGGCAACCACTGTACCACTGAGCCACGGCCGCCCCGTACATTTTTACAGTTTCTATTTTACCATATTTATGGTACTTGCACTGTAGTATTATTTGTTTATTATACTCTGGTTTTTATGGGGTGTTACGGCGGGTATGAGCACTGTAGTTCCATTTTTTATGGACGAAATAAACTTAACATGTCATTAGGTTTACTCTACAGCAGGTGGAGACATTTCACGTCAGACACTTGCAGCAACAGACACTTTGTTAGACATCAACAGACTGGAAATAGACTAAGTTGGCCAGTAATTGTTGCTTTTTCATCTTTGTTGTTATTTTGTGTGCCTTTAATGTCACATGTGGATATTATGAAATAAACTGCATAGAAAACCTTTCTAGCAAGTTTAAAGGTTCCATGGTGTAATGGTTAGCGTTCTGGACTCTGAATCCAGCAATCTGAGTTCAAATCTCAGTGGAACCTGTTTTTAAGCCCACAGCACAGGTGAAAAAGATCAACCTTTCAACTTTCCAAATCTAGTTTAAAGTGAGTTACAGGTTTAATGTCCTTGGCCATTTAGACTGTAAACAGTACATTAGTGGGGCATGTTGAGGAGTCACCTGGTTGTAATGTAATTAAAGGAGCTCCAAATTTGACAGTATGACTGGAAGTGATAGGCTTTGAGTTACATGGGGGATACACACTTTGCATTCAGTTCTCGTAATCAATATAAAATTAGGGATCACTGAAATTTGAACTTGTGTTGCTGCAGTCAGAGTATACAGTGCTCATCCTGAATGGACCAGTATAGTGCATCAGAATTGCTTGTTGATGGTCTATTAGCTTTGGAACCCCCCTTTCCCCACAGCTTTCAATTGTCAGATATGGATGGGGAGTGGGCACTGTGTCCAACCTTTTCTGTGTAAAAAAAAACACTAAAGACGACTCTTGGATTAAAGACAAAACCTCTGCGGAGACCTTTTACCAAATCCAGTTGCCCTTGGCATAGTTCTGATCTTTTGGGGTTTAGCATGGATCAGGAACCAACACATCTGGACTCAATGTGGACATTGTACGACAATATTTGACACATTTATGAACCATTGAGACAGTTATCAGTTTATTCCCATCTGCAGGGTAATTGTGGACACAGTTGGACATTTTGAAGATAATTGCACAATATTGACCCAATTGTCAGTCTATTTCCCATCTGACAATCAGAAAGGGTGATGCAACAAGAAATTACCAGTCCAAACCATCGTGGTAAGCCTCACTGGGTCCAAACTAAAATGATAAGAGGCAACTTGGTAGACTCCTTACCGATGTTTATATCTGTATTCACAAGCCCTTTTAAACACCAGCCAATCACAAGTGTTACATGTGAAAATCATTGTGTGATAATCAGGAAAGCTCACATAAAAGATTGTTGCAAGGTCTACCTAAATGTTTAACTTTACAACCGTAAACTGTTGGAACCTTGGTCCTTCCTTCAAAATGTGAATTGAAGATATTCCAGTCCCCGGACATGTAAAGCAGAGCAGAGTGGCGCAGCGGAAGCGTGGGGCCCATAACCAGGGTCGATATCGAAACCATCCTCTGCTAATTGCTATCTAGTTCTACCACTATGTTCTATATCCTACCAGTCAGATTACCACAGGAGGTAATATCTTTTGCAGCTCTTTTAAAGACTCTACCATAATACCTGCTGGAGATGCCAGGTCCTCATACATGTAAAGCATGAGTT
>NW_022603357.1:0-20950 GCF_008692095.1 Etheostoma spectabile
AAAAATAAGCACAACGTTTTGTTGCATGAATGCATTTAGAATCATGTTTCAACCACTTGTGAGTCCCTGCATTTACAGGCCTGTCTTTCCCCCAAGTGTATAGAAACAGTAACAATAAAATAAGCCTTAATAAGTACTGCAATGAAGTAAATTAATACTGTTTTCACCTTCATTAAACATAAGATGAATTCAGACGTTTGTTGCAGAGCCAGGTGTGTCAGCTGTTGTTGCTGTTGTTGTTGTTGAACAGTCTGAGATTTATGATACTGGCAGACATCTTGTTCAGATCTCAACATGGGGATTTAACATTTGCTGTTCTTCTTGGCTTGGATGGGAATGTTTGACTCAGTTTGACTTTGAATGGTGGGACTCAGCATCAGCAGGCTCAAGCTAAGCTAATTTGTATTTCTCTCCACATGTTTCACAGGTTTCAAGGCAAATTTAAAACTCAATATTGGATTTATTGGCCATCATTGGATATGACTGCCGTGTACAGCGAAGGCCAGTGGTACCCATACCTTCTGGCTTTTTAGATATGACCCTTATGATCTTAGTGAGAATCTAATGAATGTAAAAATGTATGTTCCTTCTATAGTTTCATTTAAAAGCTTTAAGGCCTGGAGAGCTGAAAGTATCAAGTATTTTGCAAGAAAACTGCATTATGTCTTGACATAATTATAGTGTGTGGTTGTCTTAGATACCTGTTTGCAAAACTTAGAAAAATAAGAAAAAGATGATAAAAATCAATCAAGAAATGAGTCATCTTGTGATTTATCCACCGGACCCCTTGAGGATTTCCACCCCCAGCTTGGGAACCTCTAGCCTAAGGTGCAGTTTATGTAATATGGTTTAATAATAAACCTGCGCTGAGGAGGTTTAGGCGTCTGCAAACCACATGTCAGAGACCAGTGGACAGTTTCCACTTTAAAGGAGGTCCACAGTTAGTCATGAAAATTGCTTTCATTTTGTATTTCCGAGCCATAAACACATTTAAGTGGCTAAAAAGTATAATTTTGGACCCTAGTAGAGCATCTGAACCTTCTGCAGAACTTCAGTAATAATATACATTATCTGCAAACCGCAGTACTATAAATGCATTTTTGCAGGATAAAAGTATAAAGACCAAGAGCAATTTTCCCAAAACAAGGCAGTTGCAGAAGGATAGAAATGATCTAAAACTTGTAACAAACCTCTGTTGCCTTATTAACGACCTACTGAATAAACCTCCAGCTCATTGATTTTGGAGTTGCTGTCTCATACATGCTGCAGCAGGAGGGTTCTCCGGTGTGGCACCTCTGTGGTCTCCAAATAAACGCAAGCCACAATTTCTAGACAAGCCCAACGTATAATCCAGCCTCTGTGGTTTCCACTGAAATAACTCCAGCTTTTGAAAACCAGCCTCCCTCGCGGGAGAGGCTCCGCCACAGTTAGTACTCAGGACGTCACTAAACTGCCAAGATTCAAAAATGCTCACAGAGTTCGTAGCAGTGGCCATTTCTTTTTGTTGCTTTTTCCCGGTTTCTTCTTCTTTAGTTTTGCACTTTTTTCCTGATACTTTTCTTTGTTTCTCAGGCCTTTGATCCTTGACCAGTAGCGTACACATCGCGTAAAAAAGAAATGCAAAGCAAAAAAACGTTTCTACTATTGGTTTTACTGACTTTAAACCAGTAAGACATTTATTTTTCTCTGTGTCATTATATTAAATAAGTAGAGAAAATGCTGCTTGTTGAAAAGTCGACTTTGAGTTTTTTACTGTTTAGCTTTACAGACTTTTTTCTTTTTCTTTAAATCAGATTGAATCAATGGCATTTTTTGAGTGTCTAAATCTTTCTTGAAAAACATTCCTTTTTTCTTGATTTAATTGCATTTACACACAAAGAGTAACTAAATAAAGACTCCATAGACGCATTATAGTGATAGTGTTGAGAGGTAACTATAATCTTGACCTTGTGTTCCATAATGTGCGAACATGAAAACTATAGGTCTGATCTTGTTTTATGTTTACAGTTGCAGACATTGTTGGTGCAAAGATGATTACATACTTCCATACAGACACATTCACAGCCAGGAGCTGTCAAGTCCAACCACAGTCTAGTCCCTGACTGCCTAAGTGCCTTGCACAAGTGCAGCTCAAAGGCAATTGCCTGAAAGTGTCTGAGAGGGTGTTTGCAATCACATATTTTTTCATCAAAAGCTGTCAGTCTTATTATCAGCTGTCAGATTTACATCAATCATTCACTTCACTACTAAGATGTTTCAAATATGAAAACAAGATCTCTTCATATAGTGTTTTTGGTCCACATAGGAAGTTAAAACATATAAGCCTGGTGTGCACATGACTGAAACCTTGGTAGAAATGCAATCGGGAAAAAAAGTGTAAAGTGAAGATAAATATAGTGTTGCATTCATTTCTATGAAGTTAAGTGACTTGTGAGAGAAAGATTAAATGGATTGAAGATGATGCGAACGCTGACATACCATTCTTTTTTTAGTCGGGGCAAGCTCCTAAATCAGATGGATACTACAATCCCCATAATGCAATAGGTAATTTCCTTGCCTGGTACATGCCCATGTCGTCTCGAGATGCATGATGACTTGAGGGTTATTTTCACCCTCCAGAGCCACAGACAGCTTTATATGAACAGTTTAAATAAACTGATTTAGAGGCTATAATCTGTGGAATTTCCCTTTAAAGCGAGTAGTCATAATTATGAGGCTTCATGTCATACAGTTATAGAGTTTATTGGCCTTGAGTGTACGGTATGTCTTTTTCTCTGCATGCAACATGAATGATCACTTCCTACACCTGCAGTGCTTGGTGACGGCTGCAGCCTGCTGGCCAAATGGGGAAATTACAGTCAGGCTAGTTAGTTTCTTGTGATGTATTAAGGTGTGTTTTAAAGGTTTTATGTGGAATTCTACAATCTTAAATCAAACAATACCATTTAAATTCAACGTTTAGATTGTGTTATTGCCTTTCTGGTTCACTTTTGCCGACTTATATTCTACTGCTTTGGTTTTATTGAAAGGATACTGAATCTGTCCTTAAGAAATCTCTTATTAATTATCACATTTAATACTTATGTCTCCTACACACAGCAAATGTTTCATGATCTTCGGAGTGCTTCAAAGTGGTGTGCACGCTTCACATGCACAAGGTCCAGATGTGAACTGCTGCTCTGTTTGACTCAGACAGCTGCACAGGAAATGGAAAGGTCTATTTCAACCATCAGATATGGAGTCCAGTGAGCTGCAGTGATGGAATAAAAGTGTAAAAGCATTGAAAGTATCAGGAATCCTGTCGGGTAACTATCCCCCAATTTGTTAGAAACTATTTTAAAACCTGGGGAAGATACATAAAAGATACAGTTTTAACTGCACAGGAAAAACAGGGAAAGCCGGAGCAGCATCATATCTATTGCTTTTTTTTTGTCACTTCTAACTCTTTTGTCCCAGTGAGGATCCTGTAGGAATGCTGCCTGTGTTTTTAGCATCAGTGTTCAGGCTGTTGCGGAAATTAGGACAGCAGCAGGTGCTGTTGTCAACTTTTGATTGAATCTTTTCAGTTTTCGAAGTGTTGGCCGAATTACAATTGCGTGGAAACCAAGCCCCAAAGAGTCTGGCAAAAGTGTAGAGCTCCCCCCCAACGTCAACCTGGTTCTAATTAGCTAGAATACCTGAAACACCTGTTCACAACGAGACATCTAGATGCAGACTACTGGTAATGTTCCTCTGGAGGCTGAACCCGTACTATTAGCAGTAGTTCCAATGAGACAACCTGGTGGGAAAAGTTACATGAGTTCCTTTAAGCTTTGTCCATTGAGGTCAGAAAAGATGCTTGTGCTGCTTGATTTCACCACAGGCTCCACAAGTTAAGCTGAGGGAACCAGCTTTCCCCTTGTTGTGTTTACAGGCTTCTGAGCAGTTGCAGGCCCACACGAATTATGATTGTTTTCTCTTGGTTTATACTTGTGGAGTCTGGATTAGCTCCACTGGAGCACAAGTTTAGACAAAGCTATAATAGACCAGATATTATTGTTGCTAGATTTCTATATAATTTAGTGAGGAAAGGGGAGTAGATCTAGGGTTTTTCTGGATTTTCTGGAAGTTTTGATGGTCTATACACACTAAAAAACGCTGGGTTATTTTAGTAACCCAAATGCTGGGTTAGGGCTGTTGGGTCATAGGTTGGGTTGATTTAAACCAACGTTGGGTCAAAGACTGTGACCCAACACGATGGGTCAGACCGGAGCGGCTCATTCTGCCGCCATTTCTGGACAGAAGGCCCCGGGACGTCGACGACCACAGCCCCGGTAAGTGGTAGGAACCTTTAAGACGGTCAAACTATACAAATATGTTAGAATAGCCAGACAACTTGGTTCCTGTAAACACACTAACACCCTTACACGGAATTAATTAACTATATAACGTTAACGTTATGAGTAGCCGTTGACGCACCTGACCGTTAGGATGACGCAGGGAAAAATGACCGTTAGCTAGCGCTAACGTTATGGCCTGAGCTCTAAAACTATAAAACCTGATAATAACGCTAAACAGGACAATGATAAAGTAAACAGACTTGATATCTCTTATGTGTTAATCAGTCTAACAGTTACAAGGTATGTTTGTGTTTAGGGTTACTTCTGTATTGTTAATATTTAGCTATGGTAACGTTAGCTATTAACGTAGCTGTCTGTGTGGTTAACCGTAACGCTAGGTCACTTTAGCTAACGCTAGCTAGCGAGCTATAAGGCTAGCGTTATAGGACATTGACGTTAGCAATTAGCTAACTGTTAGCTCAAACTCATCTTGTATCTTGCTTGCTAACTGCCTCTAATCTAACGTTAGCTAGTAAATCTTTTGTTTTCTTCGTCGCTATTTTTGGTGCCTGTAAACACACTGAGACCCTTACACGGAATTAATTAACTATATAACGTTAACGTTATGAGTAGCTGTCATTTAGCGTCCCGCACGTCATTGACACAGTGAGGATGACGATGGTAAAAAGTTAGCTAGCGCTAACGTTATAGCTTGAGCTCTAAAACTATAAAACCAGATAATAACGCAAAACAGGACAATGATAAAGCAAAGAGACTCATTCTCTCTTATGTGTTAAGCAGTCTAACAGTTACAAGGTACGTTTGTGTTTAGGGTTACTTCTGTATTGTTAATATGTAGCTATGGTAATGTTAGCTAACAGCCTGGCTGCAGTGACTCAGCATATAGCTAGCTAGCTAGCGCTTATCAAGTTATTGTGATATTGTAATTGTGATTAAAATCCAGTGAGCACATAATGACTTCCTGTAGTTTTGCTGAGTTGTAGGATGAGTGTGGTGGTCTGTCAAAGCGAGACTGCTGAACTAAAGTTAGCATTAGCAGCTATCTGCTTGTTCTGACATTCAGTTTTTTTAACAGTTGATTAGCATTCCTAGACTTTGTAACCTGTGGTCTGAAGACTACTATGGAAATATGTATTGTAATATGTAATGTACAATATCTTAGGTGATACATGCTTCAATAGGATGGGAAAAGTTATGTTTTAAGATTTTTTACTGAATTATTTCAGGTGTGTTTGTGTTGATTTGCAGTCTTAAAAGTGCCAAATGATTTCAGGGATGTTAGTCTGTACTGCCCAGACTCCTCTGGGCTGCTGAGGCGGGGCAGTAGTTCTGTTATAGATTATGTAAAATATTTATATTCTTTGCTAGGTAAATCTAAAAATGCAATGGTTATTACCCTACAGAAAAAAAGAACTAGTCTGAATGTACACTGTTATAGTGTTTACTGTATGCTATAGTATCCATATTAATTAATACAAAATTATATATCTTGGACTCATTTTGATCATCCTAGACTCTCATTTGGGTGTTTAGGATGAGAGATTACAGTGTAGAATCTAAACGGTCAACATGAGCGCTCTAGAGGTTATGATAGTACTTCTTAGTGTGAGTGCTACTATTTTATTTATTTACTATTTATTCTCTCTTCATTTCTAACAGATGGATGATTTTGGGAAGGAGAAACTTGTTGAGAAGGCATAAACCCGCAACAGGCTTTCTGGAAGAACGTCTCCGCAATGTTTGAAAAGACTCCACTCTGGCAGACGAGGACGTTTAACATCACAAGTGCCACAACACACAGAGTCATTTTGCCAGGTAGCCAACAGTAACATGTCTCCTCCATTTAGAAGTGGATTTGACTTGTCCTCTACCCTGTTTGTAACGTACTTCTTTCTTTAACTGTATGAGCCAGTTTCATATCTAGAGATTCAACTCTTTACGTAACTCTTCATTTTGTTTGTAGTCGAGGGCTAAACTTGATCCTTGTATGGGAAACCGGCCCACCCTATCCAAAAAGGAGATGTCTTAATATGTCACAACTTGGTATAACTTATTCATTTCTCTGCTCATCACAGAACCAACTATAACTCCAGAGAGGACCATCATCTGGCCCCAGTCCCAGGTCGGCCAACACATGTTGGAGCCTGCTCTCCATCGGGCCCAGTGGATCCGTTCTAATGGGACCACATCACTGCTGGACATTATCACAGAGGTCCCACGCTTAGTGGACTCTCCAGGCATGGTGAGCTACTATCTTACACAGTTACTGAAAACCAGTCATTGTGTCTTACATATTCTTTTGCATCTTTGACTACTACTGTACTTAGATTTTTTTTGGAAATGACTTTCCCTTTCCCTACTTTTTATTTTGACGCACTGAAATCTATGTCCGTTCCGGTTGATTGTGTCCCAGGAGAGTCGTTGATATGTCTTTTAGTCTTGAAATCTAGAACTAGGCAAAGGCTAGACTAATAAGGCTTATTAAGAATATTATATTTGTATTTATTCCTTCTTTTTGTTTGTTTTTTGCTCAGATTGCGACCAACATGGCCGAGTACCTGATGAGATCCACCACAGAGCCCCCATACGTTCTAATACTGTCTTTGTGAAGGGGGGGGGGGGGGGGGCGTTGGAGCAGCTGTCTCTTTGGCTGCTGTGGACGTCTGTCTCACTCCCGTTTTTTGTGTTCTATGTTGGTTTGCCAAAACTTTGTGCTAATGTTTGGGAGTTCATCCAGACCACCGTGTTTCAGAGAC
Source organism: Etheostoma spectabile (assembly GCF_008692095.1). Classification (NCBI taxonomy): domain Eukaryota; kingdom Metazoa; phylum Chordata; class Actinopteri; order Perciformes; family Percidae; genus Etheostoma; species Etheostoma spectabile. Next base: position 7,097 of record NW_022603357.1, read on the forward strand.
CAGGACCTGAATCAAACGCTGTCAAATTAATGCTCAGAGTCTACTATGTAGTTTTTTAATTTCTATGTAGGCTATGGCACATGGTCGAGTTAAAGGGCCCAGATTCTGCACTGAAGACATTCAGGAACCAGATCTCACTCAGACACCATGGATGGTTTTATCGTGTGTGTGCGTTTGTGTGTGTGTGTGTGTGTGTGTGTGTGTGTGTGTGTGTGTGTGTGTGTGTGTGTGTGTGTGTGTGTGTGTGTGTGTGTGTGTGTGTGTGCGTAAGCACCAGAGACACAAAATAACCCCCAAATCCCCGAAAAAGAGATTGTTTTTTGGGCACTTTAAGATTTAAAAGTTGGTTTGAAAGTTAAATGCATGAAGTTTAAGAAGTTGTGACTTTTTGTCCGTTTAGTGATGTAATAATTGACACAGCATATGTTTTAAATCAAAAATGTAAAATTACTTTTGTATTCTTTTATACTACTTTAATGTTAACTGAAATTAATTGTAATGTTTAATTTTGTCTGAAGGGATATATTTGGCTTAAAGCAATAAAACAAAATGCTGGGATTTTTGGGATATTTCATAATTTCAAAAGTACATTTCTTAATGCAAAAATCAAGTGGAAAAAAAAAATACAGATAACCCAGAATATGGGTTATATTTTTCTAACCCATTTTAGGTTGTTTTAACCCAACAACATGGTTATTTTAACCAATTGTTGGGTAGAAAATATAACCCAACATGCTGGGTCAGAACCATAACCCAACCCCGCTGGGTCAAACCAACCCAGCGTTGGCTCGGTCCATATTTGACCCAGCACTTGGTTACCAATATGACCCAAGTTGGGTTATTTTTAACCCAGCAGTTTTAAGAGTGTAGCTGAGGACAATTTGCACACATTCTGCTGTAGGTCTCATGATTGAAAACCCCATCACTGCCAGCTGAAAGGGAATTGTCCACATTACTGATAGCTCTTCTGTCTCATGAAGTTACCTGCACAGACAATGGAAAGGCCTACTCCCACCATCAGACATGGAGCCCAGAGCCGTGTCTGATCTGTGTGTGCGACACAGGTACTGTGGAGTGTGAGGAGGTGGTATGTGAGGAGCTCAGTCACTGCCAAACAACCGAGGCCCCAGAGGGCGAGTGTTGCCCTGTGTGCTCCACTGCAGCACCACATCTTCCTCCTAGCACGGACAATGGCACTGGTAATAAATATTTAATATTTGGCAGAGCAGATTTAGATGTGGGTCTGTGTGTTCCATAAAATATCCGCCTTTACAAATTCCACCTAGGTGGGTATTTATGTGGATTTTTGTGTGGTTTAAAAATAGACTTTTATATTTTCTGGAATGGTCACTGTGCAAGAGGTGATCAGATGAATGTTTTACCTCTTTCACATCCCTCCCCATCACTTGTCAATGATCTTCTTGTTTGTCAAAAACCCAAAAGTCCATCCATTTCGTCACGATTGTGTTTTTCTTTCAAGTTTTCATCCCATTATTTTCTCTCTTACATGTTTTTATCTGTACTGTTGCATTGTTACAACAAGCATGACATTTTAAGCCATCTTCACTGAAATCAGTTACTATACCATCTGAATTGTGAAAGCTTGCTTACAGGGCTGGGAGAAAATCAGGTATCACGATATTCTTGACCAAAAAAACCTCAATGTCATCATTGCGACGATGTTGTAGGGTTGACAGTTGGTTCTTTCGCAAAAATATCTTCACAATGAGATTTTAGATTATCATTAATAGTGTGGTCTAAAGGCAAATAATAGAACAGCTAGAACAGTTTGCTAAGTTCAGAAAATGAAATCACACAGAACACTGACTGCACACTTGATGTACTTATGGCATGTTGAAGTTGAGAAACCAGCAACAGGTGATTGATTAATTGATTGATAGCATAACATGTAAATAAAATAGAATATCAGAAAATGAGTATACATGCATTGGATCTCTCCTGATAACCTACAAAGGGCATGCATAATGTGATACACTATCAGCTGACAAGGAGCGTCTCTGGGTACTGATGTCAGATGCTGTTCTTTTTCACAAAGATTCCTGTACAGAAGACGGCAAAGTCTACTCCCACGATCAGATATGGAAGCCAGAGCCCTGTCGAGTCTGTATATGTGATATAGGGATGGTGGTTTGTGAGGACGTGGTGTGTGAGGATGTAGGTGACTGCAAGACCACTGAGACCCCAGAGGGCGAATGTTGCCCCGTGTGCTTGGCTGCCGCGTGGCAGCCTTACACAGACACTGAAACTGGTAACTGCTGATGCATCCTGGTTATTTTTTTGCAGGGTTTGGGTTGACTTCCCTCACCTTCAGCAGTCCGGACAGTCTTCCCCGTCTGTGTCAGGACTGCTGGTGCTCTTTGTCATCTCTCCCAGCCTGAAGCCCTCTTCTTCAGGCTCCATCCTCTGCACCCAACCTTTAAATGATCTTCTTTCTTAATGCTACAGTTTTGTGTTCAGAGTTTCCCTTTGACTGGGCTGTCAGTTTGCAAAAGGAATACATTACTTTTTGCCAAATAAGATCACTTCTCAACTTTTGTGCAGCAACAACATTGGTTGCAATTTACTGCTACACAAAAAGAAGTTGAGAGTAACTTGTGTACCAAATAAGGTGTATTCCTCTGGGAAACGGCTGCCTCCTACACCATGTCCAATGTCATGGTGTTCATTGCCCTTTTATATGCACTTAAGATTAAGCAATTGCAACATGTATTGGTCTTTGTTCTTAGTCTGAGTTGCTTTCTATATTTTAGCACCAATTAAGGCGTTAAGTATTTCAATGAATTGCTTTTTTCTTCGATGCACTGTTTCAAGCCCTTATGTGTTGTATTTAATGTGTGACTTTGGAAACTCCATAACAACCCCTCTACCCACTGAGATTAGTGGGCTGCACCAGCATTGTACCATTTTTCTACAAACAATAGCTTCTGCTGTCACAGTAATTTGGAAGATGCTAAAATCACAACAAATCTCCACATAGGGGCGTAATGGACTTTTACCTATTTTAGAATTATTTCTGGCATTAAGTCAGCATGTTAGAGCAGTGTTTCTCAAATTTCTTTCAATAATGTACCACAAAATATTGTTGGTAGAATTAAAAAGTCTATACAAAGAGCTGCAATAAAGTGCCGGCAGTGATAGATTCACTAAACAATAACCTTTTTTAAAACAAAAACATTTAAATGCTACATTTCAAATGTTTAGAATCCATAACTTAATTCATTCATTATTATTGTATAGTTATTTTAGGAATTATAGTATTTTTGCAAAATCTTCACATACCCTCTGCAGTACTCCAAAGTACCCTTAGAGGTTCATGTATCCCCATTTGAGAAACACTGTGTTTAGAGAATGTGTCATTAGAATTTATAACATTTTGGGAAATACACGTTTTTTTTACCGAGAGTTGGATGACAAGATCAGTACCACTCTCAACTTCTGGATGCCAAATTTAGAAGCTCCAGCTGGTTACCTTAGCTTAGCATAAAGCCTGGAAATGGTCAAAACTGCGTGGTAACAATCTTCTCATAACTCTTGGCAAGAAGAACTTTGACTGTTGAATTTCAGGTACATGGTTGACACTTTCAAAAAGAAACGGAAAAACCAACCCCATATAGGTCTACTAATTTAATTTAATTTCTCTGCTTCTGTTTTATAAAGATACCTGCACAGAAAACGGAGAAGTCTACGCCCACAATGACATGTGGAACCCGGAGCCGTGTCGGATCTGTGTGTGCGACATGGGGACCGCTGTGTGTGAAGATGTGGTTTGCGAGGACCTCGGGGACTGTCAAACTGTGACCCCCGAGGGCGAGTGCTGCCCTGTGTGCTTAACTGCAGCTTCCACATCCACTCCCAGTGCAGACCCTATAACAGGTAATTTATATTTATAATCATATTATTGAGGGAGTAGGCCTAGAATGTGCTTCTTTTAAAACATCTGTCCTCATTTGCAGCTGCAGATGAGAAGAAAGGGGACAGCTGCACGGTCGAGGGGGAGGTCTACCAGCACAACGACATCTGGAAACCCCAACCTTGTCGCGTGTGCGTTTGTGACAATGGCGTCGCCCTCTGTGACGAGGTGCAGTGCGAGCTGCTGTCAAACTGCGAGAAGGTCGCCACACCCGAGGGGGAGTGCTGCCCCGTGTGTGACAGCTTCGCCAGCGCCAGCAGGAGGATAGGTGAGATGAATTACCTGTTGTCCAAGGTATTTATGGTGTGGTCCTTTTCTAAGAGCCACTAGGCTTTCACGTGGCAGTATTGCCTGGTATGTAGTTTTTATTTTTATTTTTATTTTTTTAAATCATTATTTTTATCCTCATAAGTTTGTACACTTGATGTTCATGTTCTATTATTGCTTAACTGATTCTCTGCTTACTGCACTTTGTCAATAAAAAAAATTGAATATAAAAAATTACTTTTATTGATTTTATTAAAATAAAAAATTACACTTTCACATCACCGCAGCAAGGTTTTCAGAGGGTGTTACGACAATTAATCATAATTAATTAGCGTATTAATCCTTCAGTAACTATCTTTTACGCTAAATGATAAATGCAGTAGATTATTTCTTTCTTTCAGGGACTATGCACACTAATAATACGTATATGTAAAATGTGCCAGAACTAGCCTGGAGGCTATTTTCATCAGCTGTCCCATAGAGAGCCACAGAAAGCTCCTAAATTATCATTTAGGATTAGGTGTGTACATATGTCACTGTACGGGGTAAGTATATATATATACTTAACCCGTATATATATATATATACATGTAATTAACTCATCTTTTTTTGTGTTTTCCCCAAGAAATTATGGGCAAGGTAAGTCCTGATTCCTTCTGACATGGATTCATAATTAAAACAAGTTAACAAATGATTGTTCTTAAAATAAAACAAATTGTTAACACTTTCTTTACAGGGACAGAAAGGTGAACCAGGTGATATCCCATATGTAAGCAGTTGCATGCAATTCAAAAAATAAAAAACTATCTTTCAATGAATAATTTCTTTTTCTTTTTTCTTTCCCATGTATTTTGGCGACAAGGTCTTAAAGCTGTTTTATTTGTACCCTCAGGTTGTGGGGCTCCCTGGACCTACAGGCCCCCCGGTGGGTTTTTTCTTGTTTTTACTCCCTCCATTGTTTCATCTGGCATTTGTTAATGTGTATAATTTGATAATTTTTGTGTATATATATATATATATATATATATAGTGTTAATAAATAATTAATAGCTGGCAGAAGGCTCTTAGGAATGATCTCTCTTAAAATGAGCTCTATGCACTCATTTTGACACTAGAGGGCACTAAATAGTGGTTATATTTGGAATATTTAGAAATACCCGGACAGAGTGCAATATCTGCAGTACTGTTTGCCGACCTTTTTTAGAAAAGCAAAATAAATAAAAATATAAATGCAATATTCTGTGCAAAGATTGATGGGCCTATATTTGGAATAATCATAGTTTACCATGACTGTAACGTAGCACTCTTCTAACAGCACTCTGAAGATGATGGATTGTGTGGTCGTTGTGCACAGTAAATCTTATATGTGTAAAATGTGTTTCTCTCATCCTTGTGTTTCTGGTTCAGGGTCCACCAGGAGCTCAGGGATCCACTGGACAAAGAGGCTTTAAAGGCAGACGGGTAAGTATGCTCTACATCCTACCAATATGGCTGCCAGAGATCGGATTCTTACTTAATGTACTAGATAGATAGATAGATAGATAGATAGATAGATAGATAGATATTTATTTATCGATCCCAAAAAATAGGAAATTATGGTGTTACAGCAGCAAAATCAGTCACACAGCACAGAATATAAATGAAATACTAGGGTACAATATACATAGATGCAATACACATGAAATATACTTGAAATAATAGTAATAAAATATAATGACAAATATTTGAATATATACAGGAGGGGAATACAAAAATGTGCAACTGCTTAAACAGTATGCTACAATGTAAATAAACCAATAGTGTTGGTTGCACTCAGTGCAGTATGGTGGTGTCTCAGTCTTACTATGTTGCCTCTCATTGATGATTTTCCCCCATACACCCTGCAGGGATATGCAGGCCCTCCAGGATTTGACGGCGAGCCCGGTGTGCCAGGAAATCCTGGAGAGCCAGGACCAGCGGGCCATCCCACCCACCCTGGGGTGAGTCGAAGACAAAATCTGCATTGTTCATAGAAAAGGAAAAAGCACTATCTTAACAGCGTTTGAACATTTATCTGAATTAATTTTATTCCCAAAAGGGCAACCTGGTGTCCCAGATGGCTTCAGGTTTCGGTGAGAAGTCTAGTCTGGCTGGGATGGTATCAGGAACACGCGTGAGTACTGCACGCCAAACATATATGCAGAGTTTGGAAGTATGCTATAATGTGTTAAGAACACTGTATGAAATGTTATTCAGGGTGAAACTGGACCAAGAGGACCCCCAGGCTCGCCTGGAAGTCAAGTAAGTTTTGGCGTCATAGCAAATATCTAAAGGCTTAATTTTGATTTGATTTTCACCTTCTGTCATCAGACTTGATGTACGAACTCTGTACATCTCCATGTATCATAAGTGGCTATCATTAATCTCCTGTTCAGGGTCCACCTGGAGTTCAGGGAACCCCAGGAGAGGGTGGAGATCCAGGACCAATGGTAGGGACATTTCTGCTTCTCCATATGTTATTTCATATCTAATGCTCATATATCCACATCGAGCATCTATAGGGAGCCATTAGTGTTTCTAAACCTGCGATGTTAGAATAACATTTGAGTCTGCTGAATTTTGTGAAAGTTAAGTGACGTTTCCTTGGGTTGGTCCCCAGGGTGAGCCGGGTCATCGAGGACAAGATGGGCCTCCGGGAAAAACTGGTCCTGATGTGAGTCAAGCATACATGCATCCTCTTGAAAATGCAAAATATACTTTTCATAATCTCAGCAATTATATATCAGTAATAATCCATCTCACTTCTCCTGCTCAGGGAGAACCTGGACCTGACGGTGCTCCGGGAGAACCAGGATTTCCAGGATCTGTGGTAACCAATCACCTCCCAGCATTCACACCTACATTGCATACATTATAAAATCAATAATACTTACCAAGTAGCACAATCAAGCCCTGGACTTCACCCCAAGCCCTGGATATATACTATATATTTTTTTCAAAATATGCACTCAACCCATTCAGACTTTTTTTTTTTTTATAATGCAACAGTTACTTTGTATGTATATATTTGTTTTTCTGTATCGTATTATTTATTTCATATTTATATTTAACGTTAGTGTGCAGCTTTTAACAAGGCGAATTACACATAAGGGTACTTATTGAGGCAATAAAACCTTTCCAAAAAAAAAAAAGAATAATTTCTAACAATGTATTCTGATCCCCAGTGGGTAAATACAGTTTACACTCAGTTTTTGTTAGAAATCTCACACACACGTCAGAGTACAGTGCCTTGCTTTGGAGCACGTGGCAGTGGCCAGAGGTGAACTGGCATCTCTACAGATAACAACACTCTGTGCTTTGGTCCTCACTGGGACTTGAACTAGCAACCCTCCGGCTCCCCACCCAACTCCCTATGCTACTGCCACCCCACTTCTGATTCCTGTCCTGAGGAAACAGAGGGGTGGAGTTAAATCTGCGGACACTCTTATGTGTAATATTATCTAATGTATGAACAGACACCACTTTTTATGACTTGTAGACATGTTTTCTCACCCAGTGTGTTTTTGTGTGCTTGATTTCAGGGTCAACGAGGGTTCCCGGGACTTCCAGGTCACCCAGGACTGAAAGGCCACAAGGTAAGTCACACTGTTGCCTAGCAATGCATGCTCCCTGATCAAAAGTGGTACAAGGCCTCACTTTTCCTGACTACGTTTCATGCGTTTATGTACGTTTACTGTATTTAAATCTCCCCAACAGGGACATGCCGGTCTTCTTGGGCCAAAAGGCGAGTCTGGACCTGCTGGAGCCAAGGTGGATAGTTGTCACCTAATGTTGTGGTTCTCAAAGTGGACAATTCTTTGTGTCATTAATATATTAAGATTATTATAAAGAGTTGTGTGTGAAAGCCAAAAATTGCTAAGAATCAAAAATGATTTCACGTAATGACCTGTTCCTAATGTCATATGAAAATCTTTAATCAGCTGTTTCTTTTTTGCTTTAAACTGCACATTTCCAACCTGCATTGTTTCGGTGTCTTTGCACTCTGCAGGGTAAATCTGGCACTCCGGGGGCAATGGGTGCTCCAGGCCCAGTGGTAGGTAACACCTACAGTACATCACAACTGATCACCACACCCTTTCATACAGATGTCATTCATACAGATGCTGAGCTAGTGTTGTGTTGTGTTGTGTTCAGGGACCAGCGGGCATGCAGGGAGAAAGAGGCCGAGCCGGACCAACTGGTCCTGTGGTAAGAAAAGCAAAACCTCTTTATTCATTTAGGAGAAAGCGCAAAAAGGATGTTGCAGGATTGAGACATTTTCTTTCTCTTCCAGGGCAAACGGGGTGCAGCCGGCCACGTCGGCAAACCCGGTCCTCTGGTAAGGACTTCTCTGTACTGTAGAAATGTACTTAGATAAATTGGGAAATAAGGTTATCGCCGTTCTCTTTGCAAGGAAAGGAGTTTACACACTTCCCAAAGTGTAGCATTATTATTTACAATTCTACATAATAGTCTACTTTAATGCATCACTAGTTTTGGACGTCAAGTTTTTTTTTCAGGTCAGGCACTTATTTATTTATATATATAAGTGCCTGACTTACCAACTAAGCTAACCCAGCAACTAGTTGTTAATCTTTAACGAAAGTTCCTTTCACTACAGGGCCCAATAGGAATCCCCGGTGTTGCAGGATTTCCCGGGAACCCAGGAATGAAGGTGAGACTGTTGACAATGTTGTAGTACTGTAGACTAGAAACACTTCGAGAAGAGTGGAGACGCAACATGAACCCATTTTTATCCTGGGTCTTATTTATCTGACAGAGAAATCTTGAATTCTCTCGTAGTAAATTTGAGATCTTGGCAGAACTGCCAAACCAGTACTGTGACGGTTGCAAAACACAAACATTCATTGACCCTTACTTCAGTTCATCATGCCCCACGATATCCAGCAGGGCCGATGGATGAAAGCCGGAACAGATAACTGTCGATAAAGCAGCGTGTCGAGGATCAGTAGAAGAAAACAAGTCTTTTGTTTTATCACGTGTAACCCCAAACCATGCCAAAATCTGAGCTCCTAAATTTTAATGAAAGACCTTGGAAATCGCTTTTAGAAAAAAGTACTGAATCTGAGTTCTGGTGCAGGGAGAACCAGGGCCGACGGGGGTCCGAGGAAGCCCAGGACAGCAGGGACCCAGAGGAGATGCTGGTCACGTAGGCCCCCCCGGGCCACAGGGGCAGCAGGTGTGTTCAATGTCATCACTCCGTCTTTTGTTGCCGTTTCTTTCAAACCTGTGTTGGTGTTAGACTGTATCAGGCTTTGACTATTATGATGAGTTAATATTTTGCTTTTATCAGGGTGCCTCAGGACCTGATGGAGCTCAAGGCAGTCGCGGCCAAGCAGTAAGTACAACTATGTACTATCATTTTTTGAAGCCTGTGAATCTGTTGTGGAACTTGTTATATGTAACTTTCAGTTGGTGTTGATTCTTGCGGCTGTTTTAAATAAGTGTTAAAACACTCTTATACAGCTCATGGTGACATTTTGACTTTTTATGCATTGGCTAACAAAAATGTTAAAAATCACAAATGTTACAGCTTTGATAATTAATAGCACACAATAATTAGCAGTACTTTTGATATATTATAACTTAACTGAGTTGGAGCAGCAACTAATAACTATTGTAATTATCTTTTAATCTCTGGGTCATGTTCTTGATTAAACTTCAGTTGTTTGGTCTATATAATGTTGTAAAGGTCTTTTCTTTACAGGACTTCATCGCCCACTGTATATCACAGAGTTAGCTACACCAGGAGGTTATGGAGTTGCGATGAATGTTTTTCTCAGACAGGAAATCAGTCATTTACAATAAGAGAATTAAGTCACCAATGCATCGGTGCATACGGTAACTTACTTTACTTGCTACTATGTGTCGTAAATCATTTAGTGACTTTGTGGGGAAAATCTGACCCTTGCAAAGGAATTAATAAAAACTAGATAAAAAACAGCGTTCTTTCCCTTATAGTCTCATTTGCTGTCACAGGTTATTTATGATTATCAGATGAAAAATCACACGGTTTCAGAAACATTAAAAGTTACGTATATAACCTTTTTTAATGAATGTTTTTATGAAATCTGTATCTTCTCCCCAGGGTCTAGCAGGCGTCCAGGGTCCAGCCGGGCTGTTGGGGGCACCCGGCCCCCCGGCCCCAGGGCATGACAGGAACACCCGGACCAAAGGGCCAATTGGTACCTTTCTAGCCCTGTAGTATGACTCTGTCTCCATTTCCATCTCTGCTACCTGTAGCTTTAATGTTTTGATCCTGTTTCTCAGGGCGAAGCTGGACTGCCTGGATTCAAAGGAGAAGCTGGGTTTAAGGGAGAAAGAGTAAGTCCCTTTACCACCCTAAAAACAAAGACCATGAAAGTTGATTGGAGGAGACTGACTGATTATTGGTTGCTGGGTTAGGGTGACCATGGTGCTCCGGGTCCGTTGGGCCCGATGGGAGAGGACGGAAAGCGTGGCCCCCGAGGGGATGCTGGATCCATCGGGCCTCCAGGATCTCCAGGGGAGTCAGTGAGTCAACTTTGACTTTATCTTTTCCATCCTTTTTTATCGGAGAGTATGTTTCACGATCTTACTTTCGACCTGATACTCCAATGTGGAAACATTTGTTTGTTTGTTGTAGGGCGCTCCAGGAAACCGCGGTTTCCCAGGTGCAGATGGACTACCAGGCCAAAAGGTGAGTTCCCATCAAAATGCAGACAACGGCAGAATCGAACCTCTGTTGTTAATTGTGATTTTTCTCAACCGTGCCATTGGTTCCATCAGGGAGCCCAGGGGGAAAGAGGACTGACCGGGTCGGCCGGCGCCAAAGGTTTAGATGGAGATCCAGGACGTAATGGGGAGCCAGGTTTAACAGGAGCTCGGGTAAAGCAGACATATCCGATGTCGTCATTCGGTTTTGGAAGTAATAAAACTTTGTTTGTTTGAGCAACTTGACATCGGCAGAAAGTCTTTGCGTCGTGGAGTGGTTTAACTGTTCACCTTGATAGAGTGATGTAGAAGTGGTCAGTACGCTGTGATGTCACTGTTGGGGTGAAATACTGCTTTTCAGCCCAGTGTTAACACTCACACAACAACTCTTCTTTAAGTTACGATCAGTTTTTGGTAAATTCTCCCATGGTTTTCAATCCCCTCCCTCTAACCTGTGTGAGTAGGAACATAAAGTGCTTTGTTTATTTCAAGCTTCACATAAAAATCATGACCAAACAGGCCTTGCACTGCACCAAATCTACATTTAATAAAATGACAAATATCAGTAATAGTGTTCCATGTTAAATTACTAAACGATAGTTTTTGAATATTAACTTTTCAGAATGAGGTGTGGCTTCAGAATAAGGTTTATCTAATGTTGTTCTGTATCTGTGTCTGATTCCCAGGGTCTGACGGGACTGATTGGCGCCCAGGGATCAGAGGGAAAGCAAGGACCAATTGTACGCCAAACGTTTTTTTTCATTTACGTTCACAGCATACCAAAACAATGAAATAGAAAGGTATTTTCCCGTGCATGTATTAACATTTGCTTCGGTCTCTCCAGGGCTCAGCGGGAGACGATGGCAAGCCAGGCCCAGCTGGCTCTACAGGAAACCGAGGTTCAGCCGGACCCATGGGTCTGCCGGGCCCTAAAGGCTTCGCTGTCAGTATATGTTTATGTACTGTAACTTAAATGAATTGAGAGATACTGGGCAGATGATCAGATGATGACTTCTGTGGTTTCTGATTTGTAGGGTGATGCTGGGAAGACCGGAGAAGCTGGCAGCTCGGGGCCTCCAGGCCAACGGGCAAGTTGTTTTTATTATTGATATAAAATCCTTTTCATACTAGAGATGTTCCATTAACAAAGTATGAGAAAAGCCTCTGATTCTGCCTGAAATACTGGTATCGGAAAGAACTGGGATTCATGCATCGATATGATGCCACCTAATTTAACAAAATCTACGTTAAAGTAGTTTGTTTATGTTCTTTTTCCATCATGACTGACTGTCAAACTGGATAAAACAAGAAAGTTATACTGCATTCATTGATGTGTTTGTTCATGTTTCACAAAGAAACAATAATGATATAAATCATATTACATCCTTACAAGGACAAAAATATACAGCAGTTAAAACTGAAAAATATGACCCCCTGGTGTCGTATCGGTACTCTGTATCGGCCGATACGCAAGTTTCGGTATAGGAAATTAGTATCAGGACGCAGGAAATGTATCGGAGCATCTCTACTGCATACTAAATCCTACAATCATCAGTACAAATGTCCTGACAGATGCTGTTTGTGTCTTCTAGGGGGTGAATGGGAAAGACGGAGAGGAGGCGCTGCTGGCCCAGCCGGTCCAGCGGTAAGCATCTATCATCAGTGATGTGATAACACCTTGTCAAGAGGATTTTACATTCTGTTTTCTTTCCTCCAGGGTCCTGCAGGAAAGAGAGGAGAGCAGGGACCACAGGGGCTGCATGGTTTCCAGGTACATCTCATAATGATATACATTATTTTATTTCCGCATGTAAATGAAAATGTAATTTCTGTTATTAGCAGTAAATAAAAAATAAAAAATGATTGTGTGTTTTTTAGGGTTTGCCCGGATGCCAGGACCACCTGGAGAGTCAGGAAAACCAGGGGCTGAGGTACGGTTTTTGTAGAGATTACATTTTAATTTGTTTTGATTAGCCGTCAAATTCTATATGTAACAATAATGTGTCATCAGTATACCCAGCAGTTCTTTTCAGCATATTACATTAAGCATGATGTGTTTTCCCAGGGTCTTGCTGGAGAGGCAGGAGCAGCTGGAGCTACAGGGCCGAGGGTAAGTCCGTTACCATTCCTCACATAGGCTGCTCTATGTATCGGGTTTATCAATGGTGCAATAACATCATGAAAAGCTGCCAAGACACTCTTTTTTTGTGGATTGAAAGTAAATATTAGTAGAAACTACGCGTCATAATGTAACTGTCATTCTTTTTTAGTCCTGCCTTTTATATCCAATTCATGACTTTGCATGACTTATTACCTGGATTTGTTTTTTATTCCTGCCCCTTTTAAAACCACCTAAAGCTTTAGTGCGTAACCTTTTGATATTAATGAACATCTGTTAGATTCCAGCCGTTGCTAAATGAGTTGCTACAAAGCCAATTAAGACTCTCAGCTGCACCGACTCTCTCTGGATCTCTCAGTGTGACGATGTCCACAAGATTGTGGCGTCCAGCGACTTCCCACGCAGAAACTCTAATGAACATAATGACCTCTTCTAAAAAAGCCCATCATGTTTTTTAATACTCCGTGTCCTCCTTGGCTACTAGCAACTGTGTGGAGGCGGTTGTATCATGTGACGCTCTCTATCATGTGACAGTTTTATTGTCATCACTTCAGTAATTAATTCTTCTGGGGGGAGACAGAAACTACGCACTACAGCTACACACTGTTAAGCTTTGTTGTATTATTCTCCTTATTGTATTTTGTGTAGTAAAATATTTGTGTAGCAAAGTAAGCTTTCAATGTGCGTGTAAGCTGTCTTTACTCAAGCCTCTTAAATTGTGGTTGTCCTTGCAGGGTGAACGAGGCGCACCAGGAGAGGGGTGAAATCGGACCCAACGGTCTGCATGGACCCAAAGGTAGTCCGG
>NW_022603358.1:0-134656 GCF_008692095.1 Etheostoma spectabile
TCATAAAACCACTGTTATTATTCAACGTGTCCAGTCCCAATGGGCTAGCAGTCTGGATTCTGCCTAAATAACCTTTACACACATTCTTAAGGAGTCCCTCTGGGACTACATCAGTACATCTGAGAAAAGTTTCAGTTAGTTTGATTTTACATTAATTTGGTCTAAGTGGGTGCCCAAAAGGTCTTGGTTGCTAAGTTGTTAGTTAGCTGGTGAAAGTCCTGCAGAAAGATCTGTACGATCTCTGACATTGCCTATTAAATCAGAGTTGTAGTTACGTACGTAAAAAGGCAAAAAGTGGAAGATTAACTCAAGAAGTGTTTAATAAAGATGAGCAAGTACAGCTATTTCTGGATGCGTCTCTGGCGGGGCCAAACCCGAAGTAGACAGGATTTAGGCTGAATCCCATTTTCTCTGTCTTACCCCTACCCCATCACCATTGGCCCTTGAAACAAGGGGTAAGGGGTAGGGGTGAAAACATACCCCTAGTAAATGGGACACCACTTGGGTGCATCACACCATGCAGTATTGATCACAAACCTCCAAGATGCCATCTCTGATCTGTTGAGTGCGTGGGGTTTTGACAACATGGCATATGCATGTATTATTTATATATTTTATATTGTCTTTTATGTTCACTTTGTGTGGTGCGAGGCAGATTTTCTTATTGTGTAGTACTTAGGTCTGTTTGCAATCTGTATCACATGTTCAGTGTATACATACATATAAACCCTGTCCACATGGTGTGTATCTGTTTCAGTTATCACCTTTTTGGAATGTCATTGATGTTCACAAAAACATTTTGTTGACAAAAATCTGTCTTTATTGCCGATAAATTGAACATAACAGGCCAAAACGCTACATAAATGAATGTTACAGAACCATTATCAAATATTAGAACCATACTAACATGACACACACATAAAAAGGCACTCATGTGTGTGAAACTAAAAAAAATCACACAAACCACAAACAACAAAATAACTACAGCGTTTTCTGATATTCCAGACCAGTCTGAAGCCTGTTGCCAGTACCCCCCCCCCCCCCACCCCCCCCTCCCCCCCCACAAACACACACACACACACACAAATTTCATCAGTGTCTTGTATCAAACCAAGTGCCAACCAAGTGCATGAACAAGAATTAATTACAATGATTACAGTAATTCGTACAATGCAATAATGAATGGTACAACATGAACACATGATCTAAGAAACTTCTGCTCGCTTTCAGCCCAAAGTGAATCAGCTGCGTTCCTCCCCCTGCTTCAAGTGAGCTTGCGTCCTCCCTTGATTTTGTATTTCACTGTCTATGGTTCCAGGGCCATACACCCCTTTTCCTTGTTCAAAAAGAGTATTGGGACAGCACTAGGTTTCGCGTGAACCCGCAAAACCAAGGGAAGGGTGAGATAGAGAAATGAGATTCAGCCCAAGACCTCATGTGACACAAAACTAAGCGGTTGCCCCCTTTTTAATACCTCAGAAAATCAGACAACACAACAAGCACTTTTAAATATACATGATTTACAGTTTCCATTTTACTTTGTATCTATTTACAGTATTGTACTGTAGGAAATTTATTATATTTGTGTTTATGCTGCCGTTTTATTGGGTAGATCAGGCTTGAGAGCTGTAATTTCTTTTTTAATGGATGAAATAATTCATCTAATTCACTTCAGACACTTGCAGCAAACAGATGCTTTGTAAATGTTATCACGTATGCGTACAATCAAGTCACAAAGTATGGCAATTAGCAGAGGATGGTTTCGATCCATCGACCTCTGGGTTATGGGCCCCAGCACACTCCCCTCTGCGCCACTAGGCTCTTCAGACCTATGTTCTGGATAATCTGTGATCCACATTTTGAAGGAACAGTTACGGGTTGGTAAAGTTAACCTTTGGTAGACCTTGCCACTATCTTTTATGCTTCCTGATTACTCACACATTGATTATTCACATAACACTTGTGATTGGCTGGTGCTTAAAAAAAGGGCATAGTGAGTACAGATAGAAACATCAGTAAAAGTCTACCAATTTCCTCTTTTCATTTTAGTTTTGGACACCCAGTGAGGCTTACCGTGATGGTTTGGACTGGTCCACCTAGGGTTTCCAGCTGATCTCGAGCAGCGGCTGTACTCACTCTGGTTTCTTCATACGCACAAGTCTTCGCCTTTTACTAAAGACTTCCTTGGAGGGGAATGCTGATGAGATGAAACTATTTTTGGGGGCTTTGCTGTTTGGTCGAGCCTTTTGTACTTGTGAACAATAGCAGCTCCTATCGCTTCCTGCAGGTGTTTCTGGGCTTTGGAGCTGTGGAGTCTGGATCTGTTGGTTTGGAGACACTGCTCTGCCTCCATGTTCTGTGCTCTACACCCACTGCTTCAATTCTCAAAAAACTCAGAAAATAATCGCTCGATCACGCAAATTTGATCATGGGAAGTCAAAATCGTGATCACGATTTGATTAATTATTTCAAATACACAGACATAAACCACAAGACATTGAAAACAACATTGACCCAGCTAATAATTTCTACATTGGTTCTTACTGCCAGTGTGAATATTACACAGTTAACAGCAGGAGCCGTATCAAAGTTCACAGCAATTGCATAACAGAGACTTTCTTACGGTAGAACAACATTGATTGAGGGATATGACCTGTCACTCGTCAATAGGAAACAATCAAAGGGGGGGGGGGGGTTGCATTAATATTGACCAAAGATATCAATGTCAATAGTTACTAAAATTTATTTTGTTTTAGATACAGTGATTATTTACATGAGTCTAGTGGAGATATGCGTTCTGTACACGCTAGAAGTAGTGATTTTACATAGAGTCTTGTGGATTGGTGATGGTGATGTCGGGGCTGTTTCATGTTAAACTAAAAGGATCTTAATCTCTAACTAAAAAGTCTATCTCTGTAGGGATCCATCCCATAATGTTACACACTTAGAATATTATCTGAGTCTTTCAGCATTTTTAGTGTAAGGAAACACTTCTTATCAAGGAGTTTAACCACAGAAACGGCAGAAGGATAAATCGGACCAATAAATCCAAATCCAAATCAAGTCAAATATCAGCACGATGCAGCGTTTTATTTCTTTTTTGTATTTATTGTTCCACATTGCAAAAATTTAAACCAATTCAATCATTGTTGTTATTCTACAAGTCGATAAATAAATCACTGTTTGCTTTCTATTTTCAGATTTTGTATGATATCATCAGTGTCTTTACTTTCAGTCTGAACAGACCTCAACAGATTTGAAACCACATTCAGTCACAGAAAATATGAAATGTCAGACAAAGATTATTAAATGAAATTCCACCAAGTAGGAAAACATTACGTTAAACTACAAAACAACAATAACGTCAGAGCATACAATTAAAAATGGCCAACTTCTAGTATGTTGGTAATGATGAGAGGACAGTTTGGACCAATTTACACAAACATTGAATTTGTGCTTATTAAACTTATAATGCTCAAAGGTTAGAGTTTTTGCCAACTTTTGGGACTTTAGAAATATATAAGGGGACAAAAATGTATTCCTAAAATGAAAATTATACTGACTTCCTGTCAGCAAAAAATTGTGTTTTTCTAGAGATGAAAGAAAGTTTTTACTAATAAAAACGATATAAACTTTTTTTAAACATGTCTACATTTTCCAACCAAACATCTTTAAAACATTGTGGTAGGGTTGGGTACCAAAACCCGTGCTAGTACGGCACCGGAGCCTTAACACCCGGTATCTATCGGACCGAATAGTAACGGGGATTTCGGTACTACTGAAACACCAGCGCTGCCTTTTTCCATCTAGTGGTTGTTTTTGTTATTAAGCAGCAATTTACTGGAGAAATATTACTATTTTTTTTACATTTAATTTGGACCATTAACATAACAAGCCATTCTTAAATGTTGCTGGCTGTCTTTTCTGGCTCTTTTTTATTTTTAAATATATACATTTTAAAAATTTATTTTTAAAAGGATGGTTCAGGCGCCGATTCTGGTGCCTAAATGGTAAGAGTTCTGAGGAAAGAGAGAAAACAGTCCAGCTGATCCACAATAACATCCATGTTGCTCAGAAGATAAAGTTACTGCTGGTCAGCCTTCACGTGGAGAGAAGATCAGAATATAACACCAGCTATCAGGCATGAGGAGGAGGAAACAGCTTGGCTCTGAAACATGTTCACAACGAGGCAGAGTGATACGCTGGGGTCTTTTAAGGCTACTGCTACGAGAAAAGGTTTCCCACATTGTTCACACCATACGGCTTCTCTCCAGTGTGAATACGCTGGTGTCTTTTAAGGCTACTACTCTGAGAAAAGGTTTCCCCACATTGTTCACACCAGTACGGCTTCTCTCCAGTGGTGAATGCGCTGGGTTTTTAAGGCTAGCACTATGAGAAAAGGTTTTCCCACATTGTTCACACCAGTACGGCTTCTCTCCAGTGTGAATGCGCTGGTGAGTTTTAAGGTTACCACTACGAGAAAAGGTTTCCCCACATTGTTCACACCAGTACGGCTTCTCTCCAGTGTGAATGCGCTGGTGAGTTTTAAGGTGTCCCCTCTGAGAAAAGGTTTCCCCACATTGTTCACAGCTGTACGGCTTCTCTCCAGTGTGAATGCGCTGGTGAGTTTTAAGGCAACCACTCTGAGAAAAAGTTTCCCCACATTGCTCACAGTTGTACGGCTTCTCTCCAGTGTGAATGCGCTGGTGTCTTTGAAGGTTACCACTCTGAGAAAATGTTTCCCCACATTGTTCACAGCTGTACGGCTTCTCTCCAGTGTGAGCTCTCTGATGAATCTTTAAATATCCAGATGATGTGAAGGATTTGTTACACTGCTGACAGCGGTGACGTCTGACTCCTCTTCCTCTCCGTTTCTATCAACAGAGAAAAACCAAGAGAGTGAGTTAGTGAGGTGCCATGCTGTAGAGCTCTATCTTAAACTAGAAACAACATTTAGAGGATGTCTATGAAACATTGTTTGACTGATGCAATACTTTTCTTAATTACCTGCCAACATCACTATTATGGAGTTGCATTATGGGAAATGTAACATCCAGTGTTGGTTAGTTTGTGGTAAATAAACTACTTTTGATCAATTTATGTGTGGCTTCCATTTTGTTGCCAGCCTTTAGCCAGCTGTTTAGTAACAAATGGGGGGTCAGCAAGGATTTTAGTGCCGGGAAAATTGTAAATGTAACATTTTCCCACATATTTTAAGATTTCACTGGTATCTGTAGGGGTTACCGTGTTGTCTTCATGTTGCTGAAACAGCTCTACTCCAGTAAAGTAAATTGGAACCATTGTTCCTGATAGGCATTAGCAATGAGGGGCACCAGTTGACCTTTGACCTTTTGTTTTAGGTTGTTGTTTTTGCTAAATCAAACTTGTATAGCCAGCAGCATTGTGTAAGTAAGTAATATGGTAGTGTAATGTGGTATTGTCCACACAAGCTCCATTTCCTCAAGCATTTCTGAAGCTCAGCAGAGCTTTCTGCTGTGCTCTGGAATAAAACTGCTGAGCATCACTGACGTCTCTGAGAAACAAAAGGCACATATGTCGTGGTCATGGATGTTTAAAAAATAGCTTTAATGTACAGTTATGTTCAAAATAATAGCATCACTAAACTCATAAATCATATTTTTTGGTAAAAGTGATATTTCTACATGGCAAGTCATTTACTAGTAAGTGTTGTAGAGTCCTAGAAAACCAACAGTCATGACATGCATGCTGCGTGTTCAAAATGTTCAAAATAATAGCAGTGTTGTGTTCAATTAGTGAGCTGATTGATTCTGTGAAGATACAGGTGTCAGTTATGGCCCATATTTAATCTATATACTGTATATATACATATTCAAGGAAGGAAGAACATGTTGTGCATGCTGGTTATAGTGCATTTCACACTGAAATACTCAGCAAAATGGCTCGTTCCAGACATTGCTCTGAGGAACAGAGGACTTTGATTAAAAAGTTGATATGAGAGGGGAAAACATATAAAGAAGTGCAGAAGATTATAAGCTACTCTGCCAAAATGATTTCAAATGCCTTGAAATGGCATCCAACGCCTGACCGACGTGGGAAACAACCAATAAACACACTGACTGGCCAACGGAGAAATGGAGCAACATTCTGGGGACTGATGAGAGGGAAACTGTTCTTTTTGGGTCTAGGAGCCGCAGACAGTTTGTCCTACGACCCCCCCCCGCACTGAAATCCAGCCCCAGTCCACTGTGAAGACAGTAAAGCATGGTGGTTATGGGATGTTTCTCATGCTGTGGTGTTGGGCTTGTTTATCACATACCAGGGATCATGGATCAGTTCCAATACATCAGAATACTTGAAGAGGTCACGTTGCCTTATGCTGAAGAGGAAATGCCTTTGAAACGGGTCTTTCAACAAGACAAGGACCCAAACACACCAGGAAGGAGCAAAGTCTTGGTTCCAGATGAACCAGATGGATGTTATGGAGGGGCCAGCCCAACCCCCGGACCTCAATCACAGAGAACACTTGTAGGGTGACATCATAAATGTTGTTTCTGAGGCAATACCCATTAATGCAGAGGAATTATGGGATGTAGTTCAATGGTCCTGGGCTGTTCACAGGTGACTCCAGGCAACACTGCAGCAGTTCTCAGAAATAATGGTTATGCAACTAATTATCAGTGCAGGGATTAAAACCCTGACACATTTGTCAGTTTATACAGTAAACATTTGAGTTTGTAAAGAAAAATGCAAATACTACTAATATTCCATTTTCTTAATTTTCTGTAAAGGTAGAACACAGACTTGATCAATGTTGGTCATGTTTTGATTTGGAAATGAACGGCCAGTGCTCCCAATGCATTGGTATTATGAAATTAAAAGCTATTCTAAGGATTTTGAGCATTATTCACTTCTTTAAAAACACAGCTGTTATTCTGAACACAACTGTACGTAAAGGTTTTGCATACAAAGGTGTAATGATTGGTCGAAAGGGGGGTGGCCTCATACACCCCCCCCCCCCCCCACAACAACACATGCATGTCCATTGATCTGCGTTTTTATATCAACAGACAGAGTGAGTGAGATAGTAAGGCGCCATGGTGGAGCGAGCTAAGTAAAACCAGAAGCATCGTTCACTGCATGTCTGTGTCTAAGTTCCACTGCTGTATTACCATGGTTACGCTGTGTGTGTGTGTGTGTGTGTGTGTGTGTGTGTTAGTAAAGTTTGGATTGAATATCTGCCTTTGTTGGCGGCCTTGAGCTGCTCTTAGTGGAAAGACCTTGGAGATAAATAACATCCCAGAGTCCGGTCTAGACCTGCTCTTTATCTTTATGGAAAGCACAAAGAGATAACTGTTGTTGTGATTTAGCGCTATATAAATAAAATTGAATTTAATATCTGCGTGGCCTTTTTGTTGCCGGCCTTGAGCCAGACGTGTATGTATGTATGTAATATGCATGTGCATATTGTAATGACAAGAGTCATTTATATATAAATCCTAAAAGACATTTGTGAAGCCATCTGTGTGCATTCATTAATATTGAGATTAGATTTCTGGGACTCTTCAGTCTGGAGTACCCTCTTTCCTTCACTCACCTCCTCCTCCCTGACACCTTTCCTCTTGCCCTCCTTCTTCTTCTCCTCCTCAGTCTCACCGTGTTTCTGCATGTACTCAGTGATAAGGTCCAGGTCCAGGTTGTCTTGCGGTTCCCATGTGTTATCCTCACTGGAAAGGTGAGTGCAGACAGAAGAACATCTCCTCACACTTTGTTTTTTAGGAAATACATTCTCACTCTAATTATCATTTCTATTATTCCTTTTTTCTATTGCCATCTTGTGAGGTTATTTAAGGTTATTTGTGGGTCTGCAACGTAGTGTCAAAATACCAAACCTTCAACTTTGAGGGCATGATACCATGCTGACATTTATTTGCAATATGTAAATATATTATATATCTCAAGACCAAGAACACAAAGTATTAATATTCTAGACTCATACTTACTCTGAGAACCTTTTCCATTTCAGCAGAAACTCTACTCTTCCCTTCACCACTCTGTGGTCCAAAACCTTCTCCACCACATACTCCTCCTCCTTCACTGCTGCTGCAGGCTGCTCCTCCTCCTTTCCTGCTCCGGTCGCCAGCTTGCCGTCTGCTGAGGACGCCTTTGGTAGACCCAAGGAGGAAACATGTAGAGATAATGATACAAGGGTTAGAAGAACTAATGGGAGGTGTGAGTGAATTCTAGCTGACCATGTTTTACTAGATTCAAATCTTCTTGTCCCTAGTTTTCTTCATGACAACACAGAACGTGTGTATGTGTGTTTTTTTTAACAAATCTTCTTATGAATGTTTTTGGTAGATTTCTGTGTAACTGAGTGAATACAACATTATGATGTGATATCTCTTGCAGGATCAGCCACCGTCACCCTATCCTACTGTACAACTCCACAATGTCTCTGCCTGGAGGACTGTGCTCACTCTAAGGGTCCCTGCAGCGGTCAGACTGGATGGGCAGCCAGAACACCCAGATTTCATTCAGGGATATGTTCTAAAAATGTCTGAGGTTGGTGACCAGCCTCCACCTGTTAATGTGACCGGGGTAATCAACATTTTAGCTTGATCAACAGCAGCCATGCCTCCACCATTCAGCTGTCCTAAATGCTCTCGAAGAGCCTTCACACTGGGGAAGTTAACCCAGCACATCGGACTTGTCCATGCACATGAGCCACATTTTGCCATAACGTGTGGCAAAGTCTTTCCGAGGACATATTTACAGGAAGCATAAAGACATTTTAGCGAGACGAGCCATTGCTCATGATATGTTCATAAATTGAAAGATAAATAGTGCTATTGTATTTATTCTTTGCTATTGTTGACTGTTCTCTTGTTTTTGACATGGCAGTATGAAGATGTTAATAAAATGTATATAAATGTTTTTTTAATTGGACATGACATCCTAAAAACATTTTGCATTTTATTTTGGATGTTACATGTTATGTTTGAGATCCTGTGAATGAAACGTTTCCATTTTAAGGACTAAAATAAATGTCTAAAAGTCACTTCATTGTTTGCATTTTTTTTTTCTTTCACTTAAGGAGTTTTGACACGAGCAAGCATTTGGGTGAACAGTGGCAGACACCAGGGCCAAGCCAGTAAGGTTATATGATAGGAGAACACGACCTGAACACGGCTGCTATCAGAGGCCCAGTCTGCTGCTGGTCTTCTGGGGACCTCTTTGCTCCGCTGCTCCTGGTCCTGGTTGTCCTCCTCCATTCGTCTCTGGTCCCTGATGTCCAGCAGCTCTCCCTGTGGCTTCTTACACGGAATAAATCTAAAGGGAAACATGGACTTTGGAGTTAACACACACAACTTTATTAGGTCATTTCCCCTCACACTGCTACGGTGGCCCACACGGTTCAACAAACACACCACACACACACACACACTGCAGAGGGAGTAGCGGGGGTGCAGCCTCATGTGCTTCACTGAGACGTGGCTGTGTGAACGTTTGCTGCTACAGATCAGATTCACACTGTTGTCTCTCAACTATAAAACCAGCACCCCCATTCCCTCCTCCTCATCTCCAGGGACTTCAATCATGTTTCCCTGTCCTCTGCTCCCCCCCTCCCCCTTCACCCAGTATGTTAAAGCCCACCAGGGTCGTCACAACTTTGGATTTACTGTATGCAAACATCAAAGATGCATACACCCCCCCCGCTCGGCCGCTCAGATCACAACCTGGTCCACCTGGTCCCAGACTACCCCCCTGTGGGGACCACACACCTGTGGGAGGCTTGTTAAGCAGTGGTCTGAGGAGGTCAGTGATAGGCTCAGAGACTGCTTTGAAACTACAGACTGGGAAGCACTCTGCCCCCCCCCGGCACCGACACTGACAGGATGACCCAATGCATCACAGACTAGATGAACTTCTGTGTGAAGAACACTGGGCCCTCCAAGTTGGTCTTATTCTAACCCCAACCGGCCCGTCAGAACGCCGCCTACCAAGAGCCTGGGTCTGACCGAGGTTTCTGCCTAAAAGGAAGTTTTTTCCTCGCCACTGTTGCACTGTTGCTTGCTCTGGAGGAAACTACTAGAACTGTTGGGACCTACTCTATCTGTAAAGTGTCTCGAGATAACTCTTGTTATGATTGATACTATAAATAAATTGAATTGAATTGTTTTCCCAACAACAAACCCTGGGGGGACCTCTGAGATTAAGGCCCTGCTGAATGAGAAGAAGAGGTCTTTGCATCAGGGGACAGAGGGGAGCTGCACAGAGTCCAGAAGAACTCCGGCTCAAGATCAGGAGGGAAAGGTCATCTATGGGAGGAAATTAGAAAAGAGTCTGGAACAGAACATGGCCAGAGACGTCTGGAGAGGGCTGCAGAACATCTCAGGCCACAGCAGAGGTGGGGGGGGGGAACCAAGCCAGCGGAGACCAGGACTGGGCAGATGAGCTGGATCTGGTTTTAACAGATTGGACTCTGCCTCCTCACCCTCTTCAACCCCCCCACCCCCTCTTTCACACCTCCCCTAACCTACTCCCCCCCCAGCCTGCCACCTTCACGACCCTCAACATCAATATTACAATAAGCCCACCAGCCCCTCTCCCCCTGCTCAACACACACACAAATGCTACAACACACACACACACCAAAAGCTCTACATCACACACACAAATGCTACAACACACAAAGACACACAACCTACAACACACCACAAAAGCTCTACATTACTGCCTTGCATCACACACACAAATGCTACAACACACACAAGCTACAAACACACACACACAAGCTACAACACACACACACAACGCTACAACACACACACACAAACGCTACAACACACACAAAAGCTAAAACACACACCAAACGCTACAACACACACACACAACACCACACACACACACACACACACACACACCAACACACACACAACACACACCACAAACGCTACAACACACACAAAGCTACAACACACTGGCGAGTAAAGAGCAGTTGTTAAAGAGTTTACCTGAGTGTGTGCGGGTTCACCTGGAGCTCTGTCTTCTTAAAACTCTAATGCTACGTTCACACCGCCAGCGACTTGAGCTGCAAAAAAGCTCTGGCCGCCCCGCCGAGGACGCTTGTCAAAAAGTACGGGGACGCTTAGTGACGCTTTGACCGCTCTGACGTGGCGGCGTTTTCTGTCCGACCGGGAGAAGCGCACGCAGCCACGGCCAATACACTGACACTAGAAACCTTTATAAATTACATATAGAATGACAGAAGTTGTATTAATTGGTCGCAACGGAGTCTGTTAGTAGCTAGCTCGCTCGTTAGCCGCTGAGCCGTAGCGGCGTGCAGGCAGAGCGAGCAGCCGCCGGACTAATCTAGGGACCCAGACTAACCTGGTGACCCAGACTAACCTAGTGACCCGTGCAAGATTCACTGTGAGCGGATGTGACCGGCAGGTAACGTTAACTTGTGTCTATGTACAAACAACGTTATATTATAAACGAAAGGTAACCCAGCAACGGCGATTATGAGCTTGTCCTCAGAATTAATCTTTTGGTAGGAACGAAAGATTACATCGTATGTTTCTCCAGGATCAGCCAGCGTGAAGGACGTCTATATTCCGATTGGCGGCTGGCGTTAGCCGCTGCTTGCCGCTGAACCGCGTCATAGCTCATTACCATAAAGTTGAAAAATTTCAACTTTCTGATTGACGCTCAACACGCTCAAAACGCCCAAAACGCGACGCCGACAGATTTGCCGCTCCTTGCAGCTGAGAGAAGCCGGCTTCCATTGAAAATGAATGACTTCCGGTAACTTTAGACGCTCAAGTCGCTGGCGGTGTGAACGTAGCATAAGAACAAAGAACACAGCTCTCCCGCCGCCAGCCCGAGATCACAGTGAAGCAACGAGACTTCCGGTTTCTTTCAAGTCAGGGTTTTTCAGATTAAAGTTCAAAATGAAAGAAGGTCGCCGCCTGGAGGTCAGGAGGGGAACAACAGCTCCACATTCACTTAATGAATCAGAGGTGGACTGGGACTGAGGACAATTACTCAAGTACTGGACTTAAAGCCCATGTTGCAAGTTAACCACCACTGTTGATTACAAAAAGCACTCAAGATATGTTTATCATTTTTAAAAATGTCTCCAAATAGTGTTAAAAGTTAGTTTTTGGTCATTTTTGGTATTCGCGGGTTTATTAAGTCAATTCGGCAATGACTTCACACTGGGGAGAGAAGTCTCAGCCTGGCACCAGAACTACGAAGACTGACTGGGATGAGGAAGAGGAGGAAAGGCCAGCAGCCGAATAATTACCAACCTGACAGACGTGAGAGGGCAAATGAGGAATTGTCAAGATTGTGGGGAAGTCTCCATCATTTATCTCCTTTATTTAGTAGGTCAGAAATATATTTTGTAAGTATTTTATTCATAGCATGATAGTCGACGCAAGCTTATTTTATTCCAGATGCGAGCTTTTATTTTGAAAAGTAGAAGCTCGGGGATAGCACCAGGCGGGACTGCATGACGTGGGATGCTCCAGGCTGCAGCCATACACTCTTGGACCCAGTCAGTGTGAGAGAAGTCCCCCATCAGATGATGGAGTTCTACTATCTGTCCACTAGATGGAGCTAACTGACCATCTAATGAGCTAAAGATCAGCAACTTGTACAGCAGCAGGTATCTCTCCAAGGGGCCTCCGTGTGACACATACATCAACGTATACATTGTACATTTAGCTTTTAGTACTTACTACCTTGATACTTCCTCCACAACAACCCCTGTTTCTCATGTGGCTCCTTGGGAAAAAGAATTGCCCCCCCTTTCCCTAGGACTACGTATGTAGGAGACAGGCTAAATTATTCACAACGTCTGCTCATACGGGCTGTTTAGGTGTGAAGAAGCTAGCTGCTAGTCTGGGCTGTGTACATTAGCTGTAGAAGCTAGCTGCTAGTCTGGGCCTAACCCTAGTTAGCGGAGCGTCTGTTCCCTGGAATGTTGTCGTTTCTTCAGTTTTTTGGAGCCGGCACAGCATCGTGAAAACGTTAATCTACTGTCAGCTGTTGTCAGAGGACGCAGGGGAGGGAAACAAGAAATAAAAACACAAACTCTCAAAACCCAAACTGCAGATCCGCTCACTGACAGTCGTGAAGTCGTTTCCTGTATATCCGTAGTTTAATGTAAAAGAAATACAGACACTTTATGATCCTTTTCTGTGTGAAAGGGCCGCACACACCTCGTAAACACACACCTCGTAAAAAACATACAGACTATCATGTGTTTGTCCGCTTGTAGAGCAGATAGTTAAGTTCCGGCTGTAATAGGCCTGTGTGGTTAACTCAGCTGTAAACCCAGTAGTAGATCTCTATCTTTGGTTGGTCTGGAGTCCGGTCAGGTCTACCCGGCAACACTGAAGCTCGGGAGGGGATAGCAGCGCCAACCCTCTAATACGCACCCCCCCGCTGCTCTCTGGCTGCTGTCGCCAGCTTGGTGATTCTGGTGAAGCGTAGTGTTGAACATCAGCTCCTCTTACGTTACGCGTGCAATGGAGCCGGCCAGCAGAGTTAAAACACTTCTATTGGAGGATTATAATATATGGTCTACTGGTGAAGCATCATTAATCACTTTAAGGGGGGGGGGGGGCACATTTTGTCCCCACCGGGCCTAAAATAATTCATCTGAGTCAGGGACATGTAGACCAGAAAGGGGGTAATCCCATAGACCGTTAATATTAATAATATAATCAATATATATACCGTGTATGGGTAATCCCATGCATCCCCGTTATTTCTTTCAGCTAGAATATAAAGTGCAGCTTCCAGCATGAAGCATATCCCACAATCCACTGCAACATGAAGTCACACAGGTGGGACGCCGCCTGTGCTCCAGAGACCCGTCGACAAATGTGAGTAGATATTAAATTATTTCTAACACCGCTGCTTTTGCTGTGTTGATTTGCGAGCTGCAGTCAGGAGAAAGAGCTTTTATTTTTTAATTTGAGATATTCTCCTCACCCAAGAGGGAGGGAGCGGTGCATGTAAAGGTAAATGTCAGACAAAAACAAGTAGTGTTTAAAATATATATTTAGGAAGTAAATATTAACAGCTAAATGTACTTAAAGTATCAAAGTAATATGTCACACGGAGGCCACTTGGAGAGATACCTGCTGCTGTACAAGTTGCTGATCTTCAGCTCATTAGATGGTCAGTTAGCTCCATCTAGTGGACAGATAGTAGAACTCCATCATCTGATGAAACTCAGTACACAGAGACCTCAAACTGTCTGACAACAACAGGAAGGTGACAAATGTGGAGGAGGATCAGTCATATCCTGATCATCCAGACAGATTTGACATCTGGCCTCAGCTGCTGTGTAGAGATGGTCTGACTGGTCGCTGTTACTGGGAGGTTGAGAGGAGAGGAGAGGTTGATATATCAGTGAGTTACAGAGGAATCAGAAGGAAAGGAGACAGTGATGACTGTTTGTTTGGATGTAAGGATCATTCCTGGAGTCTGTTCTGCTCTGATGAAGATGTTTACTCCGTCTGTCACAATAACAGAAGAAGAGTCCTCACGTCCTGCTCTGTCTCTAACAGAGTAGCAGTGTATGTGGACGTTCCTGCTGGCTCTCTGTCCTTCTACACAGTCTCCTCTGACTCACTGATCCACCTCCACACCTTCAACACCACATTCACTCAGCCTCTCTATCCTGGGTTTGGGTTCTGGTCTGGTTCCTCAGTGTCTCTGTGTCCTCTGCAGGACTGAGAGTCTCTCCTGTGGACAGAAACACTGACTGAAGACCAGCTGCTGAAATCAAAGTTCAGTCTGTTCACCATCACACACACTCTGCACTGTGAAGCAGATCTGAGACTCAAACACAGAAACATTCATCTGATTTCATCTCTGATTATCAACATTTGAACTGTTTGACTAAAACACTTCATGATATGTCACATCTCAAAAATAATCAACTGTTATTGGTCACTATTATGTCCTTTTATATTTTAAATCATATTGATATATATTTAAAATGTGGAAAACAAATGTTTCTATAAACAATCATCATATAGTCTAATGTTTCTAAATGCTTTTAATAAAATCTATATGTTTCATCATTTGTTCATTTGATCATATCATGATTTCATTCATAAGTTGAATCTCTTTACAAAGATTGATACACCCCTCCTCCCAAAAAAAAGTCAAAGGTATAACTAATAGAGGGGGGGGGGGCAGTAGCTCAGTCTGTAGGGAGTTGGGTTGGCTGATTTATTCATCTGACTTGTAGAATAACGTCAATGATCGACTTGTTTTAAATGTCGGGGAATGTGGAACAACTTAATGCAAAATGAGTTCAATAAAACAAGGCCACATGCTGATTATTTGATGATGTATTCTTCCTGTTGTGTCTGTGTTTCAACTCCTA
This sequence comes from Etheostoma spectabile, assembly GCF_008692095.1. NCBI lineage: Eukaryota > Metazoa > Chordata > Actinopteri > Perciformes > Percidae > Etheostoma > Etheostoma spectabile. Next base: position 15,398 of record NW_022603358.1, read on the forward strand.
ATTAAAAGGTAAAGTTTCGTTCCACTAAAGGTTCAGTTGTTGTCTCTGACAGACTCAGATTATTATTCTAATAATATTATGGGATGGATCCCTACAGAGATAGACCTTTAGTTAAAGAGTAAGATCCTTTAGTTTAACATGAATCAACCCGACATCACCATCACCAACCCACCAGACTCCATGTAAATAATCACTACTTTTAGCATGTATAGAGCAGCATACGTCCACCGACTCCATGTAAATAATCACTACTTTTAGTGTGTATAGAGCAGCATATCTCCACCAGACTCCATGTAAATAATCACTACTTTTAGTGTGTATAGAGTAGCATATCTCACCAGACTCCATATAAATATCACTACTTTTAGTGTGTATAGAGTAGCATATCTCCACCAGACTCCATATAAATAATCACTACTTTTAGTGTGTATAGAGCAGCATGTCTCCACCAGACTCCATGTCAATAATCACTACTTTTAGCGTATATAGAGCAGAATATCTCCACCATACTCCATATAAATAATCACTACTTTTAGTGTGTATAGAGCAGCATATTACCACCAGACTCCATGTAAATAATCACTACTTTTCAGTCACACATAAATAATATCTGCCGGTCTGCATACTTCCACCTACGCAACATTAACCGCCTCCGTCCCTCCCTTACCACTCACACTGCCTCCATCCTTATCCACAGCCTCGTCACCTCCCGCCTTGACTACTGTAACTATTTGGCCTCTTTCCATAAACTTCAACTTCTTCAGAACTCAGCAGCTCGTGTCATCACAAGAACCCCCCCTTTTCATCACATAACCCCGGTCCTCCAGCAGCTCCATTGGCTTCCAGTTCAATTCAGAATACAATTTAAAATCCTTCTCCATACTTTCAAAGCCATCCATAACCTTGCTCCTCTATATCTATCAGAACTCCTTCACATCGCCGTCCCCTCACGCTCCCTCAGATCCTCCTCTTCCCTCCACCTCACTGTCCCCCCCAGCTCGACTTGTCACCATGGGGACCAGAGCCTTCAGCCGCTCTGCTCCCCAGCTCTGGAACTCACTCCCACCTGGCCTCCGCAGTATCGACTCTCTCCCCCTGTTCAAAACTAGACTAAAAACCACCCTGTTCCAGCTCGCTTATCTGTAAATACACTGTTCCTGTTTTTGTTTTGTTTTTGTTTTTTGTTTCCCTGTATCTGTCTTTTATTGTCTGTAAAGCGACCTTGAGTGTTCAGAAAGACGCTGTTAAATAAAACGTATTATTATTATTATTATTAAAGCAAATAAAAGCCTTTTGTTGGAGGTGTTTTTGCAACTTTAGTGGAAGATTATAAAGTTTTTATTATCATGAATTTCAGTCTTACCTTGGAAGCTTAGGGCTCCTGCGAGTGAGGACTAAATTAGGACTGTGTTTTAAGCTTTCCATGGCTTTCCATGAGAAATGGCATGATAACAGCTGTTTTCAGTGTTGATGGAACATGGCCTGCCTGGAGTGGTTAATGACCTTTGTGATGAGGGGACTTATGGCATGGAGGTTGGATTTTACCAGGGCTGTGGGGAAAGGGTCTCTCATCTCTCAAGGTCCTTGCATAGGACTTCTGTTGTTCTCGGTAGGCCTGCCTATGAACAGTGAGTCCTGAGGCGTCGCTCAAGGACACGTCCAGCTGTTTTCATTTGCCGGAGTTCGTAGGGGTCCCCTACTGGAGCTGCTGGACGAAGATGGATGGATGGAAGCAACCCTGTTCATTAGTTCATTGCATTCTTGCAAGACAGGCTTGTCTGTAGAAGGCGCTGTAGCTTAATGGTTAAAGCGCCTGTCTTGTAAACAGGAGATCCTGGGTCCAAATCCCAGCAGTGCCTCATTCTCACTTAATGAAGTCTATGCATGTGATTCTTTACAAGTGCAACAAAGTTACCAGTTGCCTGGTTTTCCACAGCACATACGTGACATGTGATGTAGTCTATGTATATATGTGGCTGAAAACAGTCTATACCAGTGGAGTGGAATGCTGGCTTTAATAGGTGCAGGTGGGCTGCATGCTGTTAGGTCAGCCATTTTGGGAATTACTGGTTTAGACTTCCACCGATGACACTCATCAAGTGTGCAGGTGATGACGGATGGCCTCTCACCCATCTCACTCCGGACACCCATCTCACCCCGGACACAACCTGTTCCAGCTTCTCCCCTCTGGTAGGCGCTACAGAGCACTTTACGCCAAAACCAACAGAGTCAGGACCAATTTCTTACCACAAGCCATCATTCTGATGAAATATTTGCACCGCTCTTCTATGGCTTCTGAATGAGAGTAAGTTTGTTGTTTTGTTTGTGAGTAGTTCTGGAACAATAGGTTGAAATTGTAGAATTTTAAGAGTTGCGGTCCTAAAATGTTAATTGCCGTTCTAAAATGTTACATTGTAGTTCTAGAATGTTAAGCTGCAGTTCTAGAACAATAGGTTGAATTTTTAGAATTTGAACATGCATTGTCACCTGACTTTAGTTTGATCTGAGGAAAAGGAGGTCAGCACAGGCCATGATCGTAGAATGCAGGATCATTTTAGTCTGGTAAATTACAGGGATTCTTACACTGGGATGGAGCTGCTGAGATTGATAGACAATCAGCCCCCATACTGCCACATTATACGGTGCAGAACTGAGGGATTCCCTCAGGGTTGTGGGTTCGAGCCCCACTCTCTAAACATGGGGCTCGAACCCACGACCCTGAGATTAAGAGTCTCATGCTCTACCGACTGAGCTAGCCAGGCACTTGTCAAGTTTAGAGTTGCAGTCCAAAAATTTTACTTAAAAGTTCTGAAATGTTACAGTTCTAGAATGTTACTTGGCAGTTCTAGAATGTTAGGTCAAAGTTCTAGAATGTTAAGCTGCCATTCTACAATGTTAGCTTTAAATTCTAGAATGTTAAGCTCCAGTTCTAGAAAGTTAGGTTGAAGTTCTAGAATGTAAAGATGTTATTGTTTTAGGGAGCAGATTTACAGCTGTACACGTTGCAAATCAGTGACTCACCTTTGCCGCCATCAAAGATTCTAATTGCTTGCAGGTAGTGTGGCCGAGTGGCCTGAGGCACTAGATTAAAGCTCCAGTCTCGCTGGAGGCGTGAGTTCAAATCCCACTTCTGCCTTTTGCATATATTACATAGCTGGAAGCCAACCAATTTGATGTCTTACAGCTGTATCCTTTGGGCTGAACTTGGTGACGTAACTAGAATCATCCATCAATCAACTTGCTTCCTTGTTAACCTGAGATTAAACGATTGGTGAAACCTTCCTTTCCAGAAATTTGGAGTAGAAAATCAACAAATAATTGTGATCTCCATATTCATCAAAATAATTGATTATCATTTTGGCAATAATCGTGCAGCCCAAAGAGATCTAAGGTTCTATCAAACCAGGTTGGGCAAGTAACCTTTCTGCTGACTTCTTGTAAAATAAAGCAAGTAACATCACTCAAAGAAAGCTACTGCGATGGCTGGGAATCGAACCCAGGTCAACTGCTTGGAAGGCAACACAAACTTCAAATCTTGTAATACATCTGGGCATTGAGACTGAAAGTGCGCTCTAGCACTGAAAGTCCCTCCAAGGGGTCCTGTGTTATCACATTGACAAAAATGTGAAGTGTGTGAAGTGTGTATGTGCTAGCTCCCTTTGATAGCTCAGTTGGTAGAGCGGAGGACTGTAGAGGCGTAAAGCTGAAATCCTTAGGTCGCTGGTTTAAATCTGGCTCGAAGGAGCAGGCTTTTCCAGAGCTACACTTCAGGGTTCAATAAAGTATTTCTGATTCTGATGTAGAGATGGACAGACGACCCAAAAGCATAATACTTCTTGCCGAGACATAACAAGAAACAAAAAAAGAGTTGGGGGAGATAGAGTTAAAGAACCTTTGTTCAGGACACCCAAATATAGTCTCTCAATATGGCAGGCATTCTATGCATCCAGGGCCAAATGTTTTACCATTTCATCCACTACGGGCCCCTAAGGAAACGTGTGACTGTGAACTCTTGTTACCCATAACAACGACAAGTAACAACGAGTGGAAGTACTTCTCTCTTTTTGTATAATCGCCACTATACGGTCCAGTTCAATCTCGGTAAATTTTGCAGAAATCCTGCAAACAGCTACGATGACTGTTTATCTGTGTGGATTTTAAAATCTCTCTGTCACCCCCGTCTGGCCCGTATTGGATGAAATGATGATGATGATTTTCATCTGTTATACATAACAACCTGGATGCAACAAAGAACCCTTTCTCCTGTTTTGTACACAACCCAAAACAAAAGATAACTTTCACCAAATCCCTCAGTTAAATCACAGTCAGTAACTGTGTGTGTTGACAACACATGCACTGTGTCCAAACCTTTCCGTGTAAAAAAATATCAATCTCAGACATTAGTTCCAAATGAAAACAATTTTTGTCAGCAGTGGGATTCGAACCCACGCCTCCAGTGGAGACTGCAACCTGAACGCAGCTCCTTGGACCGCTCGGCCATCCTGACTGATCCAACAAATGATTTAGTAGGACCTGTTTAAAAAATTGTAATTTAGTAAATTTAACGTGATGATATAGTAGGTCATCCAGGTCATAGTTAACAAGGGAAGGTTTCTCAACTGTCAGCCCAAATATATGGGCGTTCATGGAGACATGGAAGAAAGTCACCAGGTTGGCCATGTGCTTGACAATGGCAGTACATAGCACGGGATGTGAAGGGAATGTGCAATACAGGCCAAATCCTATGGTGGGAATTAAGATCCACCAATGTATCTGTCCACAATGTCCACCTGAATCCAGAAATGTCCCTGCCAGATGGGAAATAGACTGACAATTGGGTCAACAATTTGCAATTATCTTTAAAGTTATGATATATAACTTCTATAACAAGGGTTTGGACACAGTGACCACTTACTTCATTTTGTAGTTCAGGAGATTGTTTTTTCCACAGGTGGCAGTTTTAGAAGCCTGGGTAGCTCAGTTGGTAGAGCATCAGACTTTTAATCTGAGGGTCCAGGGTTCAAGTCCCTGTTCAGGTGTGGAGTTGCACATTCTACTACATGAGTTGTCCATTTGACTAACCTGAACACTTCAGACACTGCCATATCATTTCTGTTCCATGCATAAGTCTTTAAACAGAATTGTGGCTGTTTTTCAAGCAGGTTTGTATCATAACAATGTTGCTGGTAAGTCTAAATGAACAATACGCAACCTACATCCTTCTTGCTAGCAGCCAAATCTCTGTACTCATCTCCCTGCTTGGATAGAAGGTCATCTGGTGCATTTTTCCTGTCACGAGGGCTAAGTGTTGTGGTCTGCTGCATTCCCCAACCTGTGTTGTGTCTTCCCTTTCTTCTGTGTGTCCTGTCTGTCTTGCCATGAGGGCGTTCCAGGGGATCTAGAGGCGTGGCTTTCCATCTACGTTCCATCATCCACTCAGCTGTTCCTCATCACTCATCACCCACTGCAATACATAAACCCGGGCTGACCGCCTCTTCAGCGCCAGATCATTACATGCACTATTGTGGTAACTTGGCTCCTCGTCATTTGCGCTCGTGTTGTTGTTTCTTGTTGTATTCTAGTAATAACTTTGTTTTTGGTTCTTATTTTATTTTTTCTAATTCCACACCAGGTATGTGTGATTGTGTGTGTGTGTGTGTGTGTGTGTGTGTGTGTGTGTGTGTGTGAGTAAGAGAGAGACAGAGAGAGAGAGAGAGAGAGAGAGAAGAGAGAGAGGGGGCGGGGGGCGGGGGGCGGGGGGGCAGCTGACAGCTAAAAAAAAAAAATCTCCGATGGCAGAGATGCAACGGGAGTCGCATTTAAACCAAGCACCACGTCTGAAACCCACGTTCACCAGAAATCTACTGGTTACTAAGTCTGTAAGTACTACAAACAGAAGTTAAAAACAAACCTGAAGCTGAAGAAACCTATAGTCAGAAAGCTCAATCTGGCAGTGGAGCCATAAAAACACTACATGCCAAACAAACTACTTAACAATTGCCTTTCGAGTCACTGACTGATCACATTGACTTGATAGAAAATTTCTATTTTAATGTTTTTGCGTGGCTTGTTGGTCTAGCGGTATGATTCTCGCTTCGGGTGCGAGAGGTCCTGGGTTCAACTCCCGGACGAGTCCTGAAGGCAGGAGCTGTTACTTTCCTAATCTGAAATTTAATATCAAGTTTAACGTTAAATTAACCCAGATTAGGAACAATTAAGATTGTATTAGAGCATGCTGGCAATTTTTCATGTCCTGCTTCAACTGCACGCAACAGAAAAAACAAAGAGGAACGATGAGCAGGAGATGGCTCTCCTTTATCATACATTGCGTCTCTGCCTGTCAGAGATTTTTATTTTTATTTTCTAATTTATTCAATCTATTTGATCCGTAGAACACAGTCTCCCCCCGCCTCTGATCAACCCATATCAATTGCATGCTTAAAATAACATACATAAAGCCCCGCCCATTTCAAGACAACCCGACCACTTCCGGATTAAATGCTGTCCACGTCCGGGTTAGGCCCCGCCCAGTCTGAGCACAGAAACAGATACAGATATTGTTGTACTTGCTCATCCCTACCAGGTACTTTAAGATCAGAGGGTAAGGTCTTCAATCTTCTGAGGTATGATCCCATCCAGAACCGTGCCATAGCTGCAGTCTTAGGATTTCTGGATGGGGCCGTGGCTGCTGTTATGTGTATAGCTGTAAATCTGCTCCCTAAAAACAATAAAAAGTCCGTCACTCCTTTCCTTTCTTTTTCCTTTGGCTTCTCCATCACTCTTCTTTGCACTCGTTCCCACTTGGACCTCTACAGGAAATAAAAGATGGCTCGTTCCAGGTCTAAAATCTCTTTTCTGGGTGGGATAAAAACAGAGCTGATGAGTAAAAGCAAAGGTAGCAAAAGCAAGAACAAAAGGCTCGGCCAAACAGCAAAGCTCAACAAAAATAGTTTCAACTCATCGTTGTTCCCCTCCAAGGAAGTCTTTAGTAAAAGGCGCAAGACTCGTGCATTATGAAGAGAAACCAGAGTGAGTACAGCCTTCTGATCGAGAGCAGCAGAAAACCCTAGTGGACCCAGTCCAAACCATCACGGTAAGCCTCACTGGGTGTCCAAACTAAAATGATAAGAGGCAACTTGGTAGACTCCTTACTGATGTTTATATCTGTACTCACAATGTGTGTTTTTACCATAATACCTGCTGGAGATGCCAGGTCCTCATACATGTAAAGCATGCGCTCTACCACTGAGCTACATCCCCTGAAGATTTTCAGATTTTTTTACTTTTTTCTGAGATAGAATTAGACTTATCTTTATTAATCCTTTTGGGATGACTCCCGCAAGGAAATTGAAATATCACTGAATAAAAGAAGAAACCTGGGTAAAACATGTAATGTTAATGTTGTATATGGCTTCAAAACCTGTAAATGTAACTGCAATGGCTGGAAATCAAACCTGGGCAAAATACTTGCACTGCCATGATATAATTCATAGTCAAAAAGTAAAACACCTGTTGCCTTTCTGCTGGATAATACAACGTTCACTGCAAACCTTGTAACACAGACTGAAAATAAATGCATTGGTGGAGACTGGTGGTTTCTATTACCTATGAGATAACACAATAATGTTCATGAAGGTACATCTGCAATTTGGTATACTGTGTTTTGCCATTGGTTAAAGAACGCCTCTCGTTGTCGGCAGGATTTGAACCTGCGCGGGGAGACCCCAATGGATTTCGAGTCCATCGCCTTAACCACTCGGCCACAACAACCTGAAAAGCAATAGGATACCTGTTTGCACAAACGTTCATAAACTTTTCAATAGGTTAGTAGTAGTTACCAGACACGGGCAAAGTGCAAATCGTAGTGCGCTGCCTGTCTGTGGATCCTCATGGAGGCAGCTTGATTGATTTATATGCTGGTTTATTTGTACCATAACACAGATGGATCCAATTGCTGTCCCTCTGGCTGTTCCTCTCTCTGTCCCATCTATGTTTTCTTCCTCCTCACTCTCTTCTTCATGCTCTTCACCCGCTTCTTCATCCTCCTCATCCTCTTCTTCATCTTTCCCACCCTCTGGAATATCCCTCTTTGTGTCAGAGCCCTCACTTTCATCACATGCCCTCTCTCCAAACTCCCAAAACTCCTCTGGCTCTCCCTCTTCCTGCTCTTCAGTCCCTTGATTTGTTTCTCTCACTGCTGTTTTTCTCACTTTTTATTTACTAGGGCTCTATATCGCTTCCTCGTTTCATGATAAATATTAGAAGAAGATAAAACGGAGGGGTATGCATTACATTCCCCTCCCTACTCAACACGGGCATAAAGCCTGTCGATTACTTTACACAAATGTAGTTATTTGTTATCGCAATGCAACAACAAAGATGGATGAAGTTACGTGTTAACATCCAGAGATACCAAAAGTACTCACTTCCCATACTCAAGTAGAAGTAGAGTTAATTATGTTAAAAAATACTCTGGTAAAAGTAGAAGTACTGATTTAACGTATTTACTGAAGTAAAAGTAACAAAGTACAGGCTTAGCAATTTACTTAAAGTATAAAAGTAAAAGTACCAGACCAGATTTTTCTGAATTTCTGAATGTGATGACTACTGCACTATGGAAACTGCGGTAGGCCTGGCCACGATTTCACATCAGGAATATTCTTCCATGTAGGTTAGTTAGAGTTCAACTCAGCAGAGTTTTATTGTGCAAAGTCAACCTGAACAAAGAAATGTGTTTCTGCCCTGTTTCAAACAGGGGACCTTTCACGTGTGAGGCAAACGTGATGACCACTACACTACAGAAACTGATGAAAAATGATTTTTTGCATGTTTGTGGGGAAATGCAACATTCACATTTTCCTGTAAATGTTTAAAATGCTGTTAGACATGTTCATTTTTGACACATAGAGATTTTAAGCTGGATTCAGTCACAGATGCTTTGTCATGGATTTGAGTGACAGCGAATATGTAGTAAACCTAAATATATCTACATGTATTTACTGTAGCATAAATGCTGGAATAGCTCCACCTATCGATTGATGTACGAAAAGTGAAGCTTGGGCATTCCTCGTTAGTATAATGGACAGTATCTCCGCTTGTCACGAGGAAGATCGGGGTTTGATTCCCTGACGGGGAGATTTTTCTACCAGCTTAGGCCTCGAGGAAGTCCTGGCAAATGCGTTGGACTATACATGAGGGGAAAGTGGGCCTTGGCTCAGGCTGTCTTCTGTGGGAGGAAAACCCCTGACCCCTGAAGGGGAATGTTGTCAAGCGATGGAAGGAGCACAACTCCTGGACATGAACAACACGTCTCAAGGCGCAGCAGGAGGTGGAAGAAAGTCTGTGTGACTTGATAGATAAAAGAGTAACATTTGAAAGCGTAAGTTCCTGTTTCAAAACTGCATGTTTTGAAACCATATACAACTGAAATATTACATATTTTACCCAGGGTTCGTCTCTTATTCAATAATCTCAGAAAAAGTAAAATAATCTGAAAACATACAGGGGATGTAGCTCAGTGGTAGAGCGCATGCTTTGCATGTATGAGGCCCCGGGTTCAATCCCCGGCATCTCCAACTAGTGTTATTGTACAGTTTATCAAAGAGCTGCAGAAGCTCTTATTCTGAAAGAGAGAAGTATTAAAAGGCAATCTCCTTGTGTTCATGGTCATTAATGTAAAAGTCAGTCTGAATGCCCAGATGTGTTGCAAGATTTGCACTGAGCAATACATTGCCCAGTGATTGTGGTATAGTGGTCAGCATAGCTACCTTCCAATCAGTTGACCAATGTCGGAGTCTCAGCCATCGCAGTAGCTTCCTTTTAGTGATGTTAGTTTTTAACTATGATTTATACCATAGCAGTGCAAACATTTTGCCCAGGTTTGATTTCCAGCCACTACCAGCTTTTGAAGCAATATACAACATTAACGTTACATATTTCACCCAGGTTTCTTCTCTCATTCAGTGATCTCACCAAAAAGTCAAAAGAATCTGAAAATCTTCAGGGGCTGTAGCTCAGTGATAGAGCCCATTTTGAGTCTCAATGCCCAGATGTGTTACAAGATTTTCAGTGAACATTGTCCAGTGATGGTGGTATAGAGGTGAACATAGCTGCCTTCCAAGCAGTTGACCTGGGTTCGATTTCCAGCCATCGCAGTGGTTTTCATTGTGTGGTTACTTGCTTTATTTGTCAAGATTAGCCAGAAAGGTTACTCGCCCAACCTGATTTGATAAAACTTAGATCTCTGTTATGGCACAAATAAGGGAGCGTATCAATGTTACAAGCTGCCTCCACGAGGATCCTCAGACACAAGCAGGGAACCACGATTTGCACTTTACCCGTGTCTGGTAACTACTAATAACCAGTTGAAAAGTTTATGAACAGAGAAGAAAGAAGCAGAAAGGCAACAGGTGTGTTACTTTTTGACTATGATTTAAATCGTAGCAGTGCATGCATTTTGCCCAGGTTTGATTTCCAGCCACTGCAGTTGCATTTACAGGTTTTGAAGCCATAAACAACATTACCATTACATGTTTTACCCAGGTTTCTTGTTTTATTCCGTAATATTTCAATTTCTTTGCGGTGAGTCATCCCAAAAGGATTAATAAAGATAAGTCTTAGTCTATCTCGGAAAAAAGTAAAAACTGAAAATCTTCAGGGGATGTAGCTCAGTGGTAGAGCTCATGCTTTACATGTATGAGGACCTGACATCTCCAGCAGGTATTATGGTAGAGTCTTTAAAAGAGCTGCAGAAGGTATTACCTCACTACATGCCATTAATGGTTAATCATTTCTCTTCAGACAGATGTAGCAGCAGATGTTCTTTAAACATCAACAGTCTGGACATAGACTTAATGCTGATACAGATCACAGCAATTAACAGAGTGTGATTTTGATTTTGATCTATCAACCTCTGGGTTATGGGCCCAGCACTCTCCCGCTGCGCCACTCTGCTCTGCTGATCCACAGCCCCAAACAGCATGCTCCACCCGTCAACCAAACTACACATTGCACAGTATTTAAAGCCCCTCAGCCAATTGTTAAACACCAGCTCCTCTTTAAATACCAGCCCAGAAAACTGCAAGAGAGGCAGGAACTCTGGCACTCTCTGACCAAGGGGAGTAAGACCACCAGTGTGCCAGTTGTTAGCATGTCTGCTGCAGTTGTTAATCCACCACCACCATCACCTGTGCAGACCCAGGCCACGCCTCTAACTCAAGATTCTGATGGTTGCTTGGCCCGGGAAAGCATTGCTTGTGATGTGGATGAGGTGCTGTGGCCAGACCGCAACAGAAGAGGATGCAGCATAGTAGTTTTATTTTATTTTTATTTATTTTTTCTGTAACTGTGTACAGTGAATTCTTCTGTTGTTTTGTAAGTAGTGTATGTGCAACTTTGTGTTGGTTGGGAATGGGCTGTACACTGTGTACATTGTTTTTGTGGGACAAGTATATTTGTTACTGTGTATATGTGTGTTCTGAGCATAAAAACAATATTCTCAAATATTTTACAACACACTTATGTATGTACTGTCTGTAGTAAGTGTAACACTGAACAAAAAAAGGCCTAAGTCATTATAATGAATGGAGAAGAAGTGTTTTCCATTCATCTTAGTGTTTTACATTGAGCACATCAGTGTTCAACTGGTTCTTATGAATGTAGATTCATTTTGTGGTTTGTGTGTGTAATTTGAAAACAAAATACCATTTTGAGAAGAAATAACATTGTTTTGAATGTAATGTTTCATTTTGCAGGAGAAATTAGGTTTTTTTTTTATTTGTGTGTAGAGTTCTGAGAATATGAGGCATTCTTTCAGAAAATGTGTGTAAACAATCGAAAAACACTGTAATAAAAAGAAAGGACTGGAGCATTTATGGTAGAGAATAAGTAGGCTGACACTGAAGTGTTGAGACAACAGTGACTGAAAATCTAATTCAATCTACATATCGGTCTTCTTAAAGATCTAAAGAGATTTTCTCACCTCAGAGTCATCTGGAGCACGTAACGATTAGCTTCTGTCCCTCTGAACCCTGAGTGACAATCACTCTGCAGTGAATGAGATGCAGTTCCCCCCTCAGTCTAACCAAGACTATACTTTCAGGGATCATTTCTAGAGTTTCTGACTTGAGGAATGTGTTTCTAAAGTGTTTAGTCTCGCTGGCCACGATGATGAGTTGTGATATTCCTTTCTGAGCGTGAAGCTGACAGAGCGTAATGATTCACTTCATATGCTCTGCGTCATTGATGATTGTTCTTTACTTCTTTATGGAGTGTTGAGGAAGGGAATATGATCAGAGTGGTAGTAGCAGATATATGGAAAACTAACATGTTTAAAGGTAACAAAACATGATAAGCTTTCTAATTAAGTGAAGTTGTAGTCAGTCTCAAAGTATGTTTGGTCCATGGTGGACAAAGTTACTTGAAAGGGTTAACACCTACTTTCTTGACTTTGTAATACATTATGTCCAGTGTAAAAATATAAACTGAGTTAAGCCATCATAATTCATTTTTATTTCTACCTTTGCTTTTCCTACTTTGACATGTCAAGAAGGTGCATTGTTTGAAAGCCCATCTCTACACATCCATGTTCCACTCCCACAGGTGTCTCCACTTGACTAATCAGACTGTGTGGCCTTTACAGGCTCAGCTTGATTGACATGTATTAAAGGGGTGGAACGGTACACTGAAGTCCCGGTGGACGGGATGGCATGTTGTAACGAGGTTTGAGTACATACAGCAAATACTTGAAGCCAGGTTACTCTACGAGTGGATACGAGGCATTGAAGGTGATGTGGAAATCCTGATTGATTCAGTTATTTTTTGGCCCTGTTTGTATTTGGATCTAAAGGCTGGTTAACCACTGTAGGGAGGAGACGTTGGACAGTTCTTTTTGTCTCGTTCCAGTGATTGGCATGTCTGGGTTATGGCGTTGGATATGCGTTAGCATGTTGGATGTATTTCCACTCACGTACCAACAACGCTGACCCACAGTCCTCGTTTTATCCACCACTTTCTCACCTGTACTACTGGAACTGACTGGGAAACCAACGTTTCCCCGTGGGTCGCCACCACTCGCCGTAGGAGAGGCTGCTCTTCCTTAGTGCTGCTGGCTCGGACTCATATGAAGGGAAATATGGGGCAAAAGGTGAGAGCTTGCAGAACAAAAAAATCTGAACTGAATCTGAATGTGAAGTCACAGAAAAAATATTCACAAATGTGTAGATTGATATTTCCATGAACAGAATGACAGCTGCAAGCGTGTAGTGCAACATTTACTCGTGTACTTTTTTTTAAATTCTGGTTAATTTTCCCTCACAACCACAACTCAGTGATGACAACCTCTCAAACTAATTTGTACCTGTGGACTGAGTCTGTGGAGCTCTGAGACAACACGACGGGGGGGGAAATCAGGGTTCTATCACCAGATGAGGGACAACTCTGTCTGGCTTATTGATGTAGCATGGAAGCTACCGTTAGCTAACTAGCCAACGGCCGGGCCAACTCACAATCGGACTGAAAATTGTTCTTGAAAAAATGCTAATTAACAGTAAAAAAAACTAAAAATAACACTGCAATATATTTCTTGTCCTGCCTATGCACCACCTGTCTGTACCTTGTATATCACATTGCACTTTTCTGGTTAGACACAAACTGCATTTCGTTGTCTTTGTACTTGTACTCTGCACAATGACAATAAAGTTGAATCTAATCCAATCCCCCCCCAAAAAAAAGATGGATGTCTTCGCACAAGAGCAGTACACACAAGTATGCGCCGTTTGGGACGTCATTTTCTCTAACTCCAGTAACTGTGTGTGTTCAGCAACTTCCTATTATTTAACCCTTTGAGACCTAAGGTCATTTTTATAGCTCATTGTCCGTCTGCTTCTATTTTCTATAAAAGCTTGGAAAACCTCAACCCTGGTGTCTCCAGTCAAGATATCAACATCATTTTATTCAGAACAAGCTGGGTCATGAGGATATTTGTGCTGCACTGAGGTCACTTGAATGATAAAAATGGTTGTAGGACCTTAAAGGAACATGAATCTTCCAGATAGTATTGATATAACGAGCTGAGCAATGAGAAATGAATGCTTTGTTAAACACCAACAAACAGGAAATACACTTAGTTTTGATACAAAGCATAGGAAATAACAGAGGATGGTTTCGATCCACCGACCTCTGGGTTATGGGCCCAGCACGCTTCCGCTGCGCCACTCTGCTCTACTGTTTATGACGAAGGGCTGGAAAATCTGTTATTGACATTTTGAGGGAAGGTGGCAACCAAGGCTCCGACAGCTTACAGGTTGTAAAGTTAATCATTTGGTAGACCTTGCAACTATCTTTTATGTGAGCTTCCTGATTAATCCTACATTGATTATTCACAAGTAACACTTGTGATTGGCTGGTGTTTAATGCAAAGAAAGGACTGGAGCAATTATTGTAGAGAATAAGTAGGCTGGCACTGAAGTATTGAGACAACAGTGACTGAAAATCTAATTCAATCTACATATCGGTCTTCTTAAAGATCTAAATAGATTTTCTCACCTCAGAGTCATCTGGAGCACGTAACGATTAGCTTCTGTCCCTCTGAACCCTGAGTGACAATCACCCTGCAGTGAATGAGATGCAGTTCCCCCCCTCAGTCTAACCAAGACTATACTTTCAGGGATCATTTCTAGAGTTTCTGACTTGAGGAATGTGTTTCTAAAGTGTTTGGTCTCGCTGACCACGATGATGAGTCGTGATATTCCTTTCTGAACATGAAGCTGACAGAGAGTAAAGATTCACTTCATATGCTCTCTGTCATTGATGATTGTTCTTTGTTTCTTTATGGAGTGTTGAGGAAGGGAATATGATCAGAGTGGTGATAGTAGTAAATATGTGAAAAACTAACATCAGTGAAGGTAATAAAACATGCTAAGCTTTCCGATTAACTGAAGTTATAGTCAGTCTTGAAACTTGTTTAGTCCACGGTGGACATGGTTACTTGAAAGGGTTAACAACTACTTTGTAATGCCTTATGTCCTGTAAAAATGTGACATGAGTTAAGCCATAATTAATTTTTATTTCTACCTTTGTTTTTCCTACTTTGACATGTCAAAGAGGTGCGTTGTTTGAAAGCCCATCTCTACACATCCATGTTCCACTCCCACAGGTGTTTCCACTTGACTAATCAGACTGTGTGGCCTTTACAGGCTCAGCTTGATTGACATGTATTAAAGGGGTGGAACGGTACACTGAAGTCCCGGTGGATGGGATGGCATGTTGGACTGAAAAGAAATACTTTGGTGGAGACAGATGACTTCCAGTACCTATGAGAAAACACAATATTGTTTGTGAAGGCACATCTGTAGTTTGGTATACTGTGATGATTTATCAGTGTTCTACTATTCTTGAAGAATGCCTCTCGTTGTCAGCAGGATTTGAACATACGCGGGGAGACCCCAATGGATTTCTAGTCCATCGCCTTAACCACTCTGTGGATCTGTGTCTGTGGATCCTCGTGGAGGCAGCTTGATTGATTGATATGCTCCCTTATTTGTACCATAACAGAAATTTAATATTTTATCAAATCTGGGTTGGGCGAGTAACCTTTCTGGTTACTGCTTGACAAATAAAGCAAGTAACCACACAACAAAAACTACTGCGATGGCTGGGAATCGAACCCAGATCAACCGCTTGGAAGGCAGCTATGCTCACCACTATACCAACATCACTGGCCGATGCAGTGTATGTTCTTAAACCTGTAAGCTCACTTTAAACTAGATGTGGAAAGTTGAAAGGTTGATTTTTTTCACCTGTGCTGTGGCTTAAAAACAGGTTCTACTGAGATTTGAACTCAGATTGCTGGATTCAGAGTCCAGAGTGCTAACCATTACACCATGGAACCTTTAAAAGTTTTGCAAGGGTTTGCTACTCAGTTTCTTTCATAATTTCCACATGCGTGATGTTAAAGGCACACAACAATCACAACGAAGATGAAAAAGCAACAATTATAGGCCAACTTAAGTCATTTAGTAAGCAAAGCATTCATAGGATGTGGGAAAAAGCAAGTCAAGAACAGGTTTTAAAGGACTTGCCACAGACAGTGAATACAGCAGTAGATATGTCTACTGTGTACAAACACATGGTAACTTTACATCTGTTGACCATAAAGATACTCACAAAACGCTGTTAAATACTTAAATACAAAGAACTGCTAAGTTCTTTATTCCCAATATCATTGGGAATATCATGTCATATCATGTCTCAGAAAAAGAGTAGCTGTCAGAAATAGGATTTGACCCCACGCCTCCAGTGGAGACTGCAACCTGAATGCAGCGCCTTGGACCGCTCGGCCATCCTGACTGATCCAACAAATGCTTCGTAGGACCCATCTCAAAAATTATAATAAAGTAAATCAAACATGTCATGATATAGTAGGTTCTCAGTCATCCATGTCATAGTTAACAAGGGAAGGTTTCTCAACTGTCAGCCCAAATATATGGACGTTCATGGAGACAAGGAAGAAAGTCACCAGGGTGGCAATGTGCTTGACAATGGCAATACATTGCACGGGATGTGAAGGGAATGTGCAATACAGGCCAAATCCTCTGGTGGGAATCAAGATCCACCGATGTTTCTGTCCACAATGTCCACCTGAATCACACAGAAAGGGTTGGACACAGTGACCACTCCCCCACCCATATCTGTCAGTTGAAAGCTGTGGAGAAAGGGGGGTTCCAAAGCTAAACGACGTAGAGTAGAAAATCAACAAATAATTGTGATAATTAATCGTGATCTCCATATTGATCAATCATTTTGGTCAAAATCACGCAGCCCAAAGAGATCTAATGTTTTATCAAACCAGGTTGGTCAAGTAACCTTTCTGCTGACTTCTTGTAAAAAAAGCAATTAACACAACTCAAAGAAAGCTACTGCGATGGCTGGGAATCAAACCCAGGTCAACTGCTTGGAAGGCAGCTATGCTCACCACTGTACCACCATCGCTGGGCAATACAATGTTCACTTCAAATCTTGTAATACATCTGGGCATTGAGACTGGAAATGCGCTCTATCATTGAGCTACAGGCCCTGATGATTCAGAAATTTCCTCCAGGGGGTCCTGTGTTATCACATTTCCAATAATGGGAAGTGTGTGTGTATGAGCTAGCTCCGTTCGATAGCTCAGTTGGTAGGGCGGAGGACTGTAGAGGCGTAAAGCTGAAATCCTTAGGTCGCTGGTTCAAATCCTGCTCGAAGGAACAGTCTTTTCCAGAGTTTCCCTTTAGGGATCAATAAAGTATTTGTGATTCTGATGTAGAGATGGACAGACGACCCAAAAGCATAATACTTCTTGCCGAGACATAACAAGAAACAAAAAAAAGATGTGAGTTAAAAAACCTTTTTTCAGGACACCCAAATTTTGTCGCTCAATAGGGCAGGCATCCAGGGCCAAATGTTTTACCATTTCATCCACTACAGGCCCCTAAGGAAACGTGTGACTGTGAACTCTTGTTACCCATAGGAAATCCTGCTAACAGCTACGATGACTGTTTATCTGTGTGGATTTTAAAATCTATCTGTCAACCCCGTCTTGCCCGTATTGGATGGAATGATGTCAATTTGCACTTTTTATCTGTTATACATAACCTGGATGCAACAAAGAACCCTTTTCTCCTGTTTTGTACACAACCCAAAGTTTCACAAAACAAAAGATAACTTTCACATAATCCCTGAATTAAATCACAGCAGTAACTTTACATGTGTTGACAATAAAGATGCTCACAATACGCTGTACTTGTAATTTAGTTTCTCATGCACATTCATCTCCTCTTAAATACAAAAAACTGGTAAGTTCTTTATTCCCAATGTCATGTCTCAGACATTAGTTCCAAATGAAAAAAATTGTTGTCAGCAGTGACATTTGAAACCACGCCTCCAGTGGAGATTGCAACCTGAACGCAGCGCCTTGGACCGCTCGGCCATCCTGACTGATCTTACAGATGTTCAGTAGGACCTGTCTCAAAAAAATATAATATAGTTAATTAAACATGTCATGATCTAGGAGGTTCTCAGTCATCCATGTCATGGTTAACAAGGGAAGGTTTCTCAACTGTCAGCCCAAATATATGGAGACATGGAAGAAAGTCACCAGGGTGGCAATGTGCTTGACAATGGCAATACATTGCAAGGGATGTGAAGGCAATGTGCAATACAGGCTAAATCCTATGGTGGGAATCAAGATCCAACAATGTTCCTGTCCACAATGTCCACCTGAATACAGAAATGTCCCTGCCGGATGGGAAATGGACTGACAATTGGGTCAACAATTTGCAATTATCTTTAAAGTCATGATATATAACTTCTATAACAAGGGTTTGGACACAGTGACAACTTACTTCATTTTGTAGTTCAGGAGATTGATTTTTCTACAGGTGGCAGTTTTAGAAGCCTGGGTAGCTCAGTCGGTAGAGCATCAGACTTTTAATCTGAGGGTCCAGGGTTCAAGTCCATGTTCAGGTGTAGAGTTGCACAATCTGCTAGATGAGTTGTCCATTTGGCATGCCTGAATGCTTCAAAAACTTCCAAATCATTTGTGTTCCAGAATTGTTGCTGTTTTTCAAGCAGGTTATGCATCATAACAATGTTGCTGGTAAGTCTAAATGAACAATAGGCAACCTACGTCCATCTTGCTAGCACCCAAATCTCTGTACTCATCTCCCTGCTTGGATAGAAGGTCATCTGGTGCATTTTTCCTGTCACGAAGGCTAAGTGTTGTGGTCTGCTGCATTCCCCAACCTGTGTCGTGTCTTCCCTTTCTTCTGTGTGTCTTGTCTGTCTTGCCATGAGGGCGTTCCAGGGGATCTAGAGGCGTGGCTTTCCATCTACGTTCCGTCATCCACTCAGCTGTTCTTCATCACTCATCACCCACTGCAATACATAAACCTGGGCTGACCGCCTCTTCAGCGCCAGATCATTACATGCACTGTTGTGGTAACTTGGCTCCTAGTCATTTGCGCTCGTGTTGTTGTTTCTTGTTGTATTCTAGTAATAACTTTCTTTTTGGTTCTTATTTTATTTTTTCTAATTCTACACCAGGTATGTGTGATTGTGTGTGTGTGTGTGTGTGTGTGTGTGTGAGTAAGAGAGAGACAGAGAGAGAGAGAGAGAGAGAAAGAGAGAGAGGGGGCTGGGGGGGCAGCTGACTGTCAAAAAAAAAAAAATCTCATGATGGCAGAGACGCAACGGGAGTCACATTTAAACCAAGCAGCATGTCTGAAACCCACGTTCACCAGAAATCTACTGGTTACTAAGTCTGTAAGTACTACAAACCGAAGTTAAAAACAAACCTGAAGCTGAAGAAACCTATAGTCAGACAGCTCAATCTGGCAGTGGAGCCATAAAAACACTACATGCCAAACAAACTACTTAACAATTGCCTTTCGAGTCACTGACTGATCACATTTACTTGATGGAAAATTTCTATTGTGATGTTTTACGTGGCTCGTTGGTCTAGGGGTATGATTCTCGCTTCGGGTGCGAGAGGTCCCGGGTTCAACTCCTGGACGAGCCCTGAAGGCAGGAACCGTTACAACATTAATCTGAAATTTAAAATCCAGGTGAATGTTAATTTAACACACATTAGGAGCAAGCAAAATTGTATTAGAGCTTGTTGGCAATTTTCCATATCCTGCTTCAACTTCCCGCAAAAGAAAAAGCTGGGAAAAAATATGAGGAACAAACAAGCAGGACATGACTCACCTTGTTCATTTGAAAAAGGAGAATCATGCCTGTCAGAGATTTTTATTTTATTTTCTAATTTATTCAATCTATTTGATCCGTAGAACACAGCCCCCCCCCCCCGCCTCTGATCAACCCATATCAATTGCATGCTTAAAATAACATACCGGTTAAAGCCCCGCCCATTTCAAGACAACCCGACCCACTTCCGGATTAATTGCTGTCCACTTCCGGGTTAGGCCCCGCCCAGTCCGAGCACAGATACAGATACAGATAGAGATACAGATAATGCTGTACTCGCTCATCCCTACCAGGTACTTTAAGATCAGAGGGTAAGGTCTTCAATCTTCTGAGGTATGATCCCATCCAGAACCGTGCCATAGCTGCAGTCTTAGGATTTCTGGATGGGGCCGTGGCTGCTGTTATGTGTATAGCTGTAAATCTGCTCCCTAAAATCAATAACAGGTCCGGCACTCCTTTCCCTCCTTTCTCCTTTGGCTTCTTCATCACTCTTCTTTGCACTTGTTCCCACTTGGACCTACACAGGAAATAAAAGATGGCTCATTCCAGGTCTAAAATCTCTTTTCTGGGTGGGATAAAAACAGCTGATGAGTAAAAGCAAAGGTAAGCAAAAGCAAGAACAAAAGGCCAAACAGCAAAGCCCACCAAAATGATCCGCAGTCCGTCAACACCCACCAGGTCCGGATAATTTGTTGAAGGCCATGACTGACAGCTGAAGTCACAAGGACCCACGGGATCTCGTGAATTCATGTATGATCAGGCGATATAACAGGATGTAGTTTCTATAAACAGAACCACAAAACCAGATGAATGAACTAGCATTGCTCTGAATTTCATGTGTTTTCATGTAGCATCTTGAGTCTGTGTTTATGTAGTGTTTCTGTGTAAATGTAACATGCCTTTTTCATTTGCTACCAGGGCTTAATGAGCAGCATGGGGATTGGGTAGACATGATGATGGGATGCAAACAGAGGTAATGACTGCAACGACAAGGTGCTGCAGGGATTTGAACCCTGGATCTCCTGTTTACTAGACTGGCACTTTAACCAGCTAAGCCACAACACCCTCTTGAGTACTACTCACAAACAAAACAACAAACTTACTCTCAATTACTCTTAATTATTAATCTGGACTGGTTCGGAAATGAATCAGATCATCTAAAGGGGGTGGATTAACTACCTACATTACACCTGAAATACCCTCAAGATTTGAATGATCCTTTGGAACTGAAGTGCTTGGGAATCCCCATTAGTCATTCAGAACTGCCCAAGGTACTTGTGAGATAGGCTCTATCTTTGTCTGATTAGTCTGAATGGAATCTGTCAGGCATCAGGGGTTCTCCGCTGTAAAAACAAAGTATATTTTACAGCTGGGATGGCCGAGTGGTTAAGGCGTTGGACTTGAAATCCAATGGGGTCTCCCTGCGCAGGTTCAAATCCTGATCACAGTGATTTCTAACTACAGGAATAATTAAGAATTTAGTGATATATGGGGGAGGATGATATTTTATATTTTGAGAAATTAAAGTTTATTGGTAGTGCAGATCTCTATGAGTTGGCTTTCTCTTCTTAGATCCATGATGACACAGTGATTCTTTTTTCAGCTGCATATCGCGATTTAGTCAACTGATATCAAATAATCAATGTATTAATTTTCATTCCAGCAGCACTGAAGACGTTAAAATCAGGCAGTCAGTGCCCAAAGTGCCAGTGCTAGTGTTTGCTTGGCAGTTTCTTTTAATAATATCCCCATGTATTCTTGTTACCACTGCTGTTGTATTTGTTTGTTTTGCCGTGCGTATGTCCTGTGTTTTTCTTTTGTTGTATGCAAATAGCGCTGTGCCGGTGCTTGCGGATGACTGGTGGAGGCAGCCCACACCCAACTCATGATTGGCTGCAGCTGTTAGGTGTATTAGCTGTTGGGTATTTAAAGAAGCAAGATGGCGGACGTCAGGGGGGGAGAGGCCAGCAGGCATTCCTCATCCTCCTCGCCTCCCAACCAGCCGGCCAGCCACACGTTGTCTTATTAAGTTGATGTTGGTTCAGTACTTTTCAGTTTCCAATGTGTAAGGGTGGACCTCTAGAAGTGTTTGGTTTTTCTCCTGTTTTTCTCAGTTTATCGGCACGGCGCCACAGCACGAAGGCGTTGTAGGCAGACACGTCGAGGATGTTGTGGAACACGTCGAGGGGCCAGCGCGCCGTCTTCCTGCGGCAGCTGTACGGGCCCACAAGCTTGTCCCCTGTGTGCGTGTCCAAACAAGAACATGGAACATGGAACGAGATGGTAGAAAAAATGTAAAAACTACACACACACACACACACAAAGGCAATTGTACGGCAATGGTAAACAAAAAACAAAAACCAAATAACAACAAAGCAATACAACACCTCGAAAGGGCACCAGCTGCCCGTCCACCGTCATGTCGGCGCCCGGGTTGTAGAGGCGAGGCAGCTGCCTGTCCACGTGTCCCACACCTCTCGTACGGCCTCATTGTGGGACCGGTACATGCCTCCAGCTGAAGAGGAAGTGATGCAGCGGCGCCTAGAAGCTGAGGAGACAGGCTTAATTGCGGGTGGTGGAACATGTCTATGTCTGTGGATCCTCATGGAGGCAGCTTGATTGATTGTTATGCTCCCTTATTTGTGCAGTATTACCAAGATCTAATGTTTTATCCAACCGGGTTGGGTAAGTACCCTTTCTGGTTACTTTTTGACAAACAAAGCAAGTTACGTTACTCAAAGAAAGTTACTGGCTGGGAATCAAAGTCATATCAACTGTTTGGAAGGTAGCTATGCTCACCACTATACCACCATCACTGGACAATATAACGTTCACTGCAAATCTTGCAACACATCTGGGTATTGAGACTCAAACATAAATGCTCAGAGATGCATCGGTGGCTTCCAGTACCTATGAGATATTACAATATTGTCCACGAAGGAACATCTGCCATTTGTTTTAAAGGGATGTGTGACCACCATTAAATTTTGTGTTGTTTGCGTTGTGTGAAGGTACGGAGCAACCGCAGGGGAACGTTACAGTTGGTTGGTTCTCTTAACGTTCTGGAAACGTTAGAACCAGGAGGGAACGTTCCCTAAACGTTAGTTTTTGGTTTGGTTCGAACTAACCTTTAGAGAACCAAAAACTAACGTTCCCTAGAGTTCTCTAACTGTTCTGTGTTAGTGGGGTACTTATTGCTGTCAAAAGGTATGGTGTTATGTTTGACAATGATACTCAATACAGGAAACATGACAATGCATAATATTTTTTTTTATTCTTCAAGTTTGTCTTTTTGTCGTTAATGGCCACAAGTGAACAGTTCCTTTCTGCCTTTGACCAACATATTTCGGCTTGTTTTTCCAGCCCCTGAGCACAAACGGCAGAGCAGAGTGGAGCAGCGGAAGCGTGCTGGGCCCATAACCCAGAGGTCGATGGATCGAAACCATCCTCTGCTAATCCCTTTGCTTTGTACCATCAGTAAATATATTTCCAGTCTGTTGATGTTTAACATAGCGTTTGTTGCTGCTGGTGTCTGAAGTGATATGTCTCTGCTGGCTGAAGAGTAAACTTAATAGTTTGTCAAGTTCATTTCATCCATAAAAATAGAAACTGCAGTGCTCATACCTGCTGTTACACCCATTAAAACTGGAGCATAAAACAATAAATACATTACACTACAGTTAATAAATACTGTAAATAGAAACATGTACGTTTAAAGTGCTTGTTGTGCTGTCTACCAGTCATATTACCACAGGAGGTAATATCTTTAGCAGCTCTTTTAAAGACTCTACCATAATACCTGCTGGAGATGCCAGGTCCTCATACATGTAAAGCATGAGTTCTACCACTGAGCTACATCCCCTGAAGATTTTCAGAGTTTTTTTTACTTTTTTCTGAGATAGACTTAGACTTATCTTTATTAATCCTTTTGGGAAGACTCCCGCAAGGAAATTGAAATATCACTGAATAAAAGAAGAAACCTGGGAAAAATGCTTGCACTGCCATGATATAATTCATAGTCAAAAAGTAACATATCTGTTGCCTTTCTGCTGGACAATACGTTTACTGCAAATCTTGTAACACAGACTGAAAATAAATGCTAAGAAACATTGGTGGAGGCTGGTGGCTTCCAGTAGTTATGAGATAACACAATATTATTCATGAAGGTACATCTGCAATTTGGTGTAATGTCATATGCTGTTGGTTTTCTACCGCTCTTAAAGAATGCCTCTCGTTGTCAGCAGGATTCGAACCTGCGCGGGGAGACCCCAATGGATTTCTAGTCCATCGCCTTAACCACTCGGCCACAACAACCTGAAACACAGCCCTATACCTGTTTGCATGAATGTTCATAAACATTTCAATTGGTTAGTAATACCAGACATGGACAAAGTGCAAATCATAGTCTGTGGATAGTTGTGGATGAAGTTTGGTTGATTGATATGCTCCCTTATTTGTACAAGAGCTATTTTGTAACAGAGATCTAATGTTTTATCAAATCCGGTTGGGCAAATAACCTTTCTGCTTACTTCCTACTTGTTTCTGCATTTGTTCAGAGCTATGTCTGATGATGAGCTCATAACCAAGACGACCCCAAAGAGAAGCACTTATGAACCCAATAATCATCAGTGTCTCCATTTGAGGTGATCTGAATGTGATTACAATGACATCCATCTTCAGTTAGTCTGTAGCATTGTCATGTTCAACTGCCCCAACAAGTAGCACTTACTGAATTCAACAGTCAAGTCAATGCTAAAGTTAGGGTCATAAGAATGACTTAGAAAACATGTCAGCATTGTTCAACCAGTAACAAGGGAGAATATACTTTTTAAACATTTCTATAGGGAGGTCAGCAAAACTACCCGTCTGTCTGTACAGACTACAACTCAACCCTTTTTCAAACCTAAGCTGGGTGAGTAACGTTTCCAGATGTCTTTGTGTAGGTGTTGCAGAAATGCTGGAGTAGTGTGGATACGTGGCCTAAATAAAACAACACCTATGCGTTGTTATAGGAAAACGGTATTAAATGATATATAGTCCAAGAAAGACAAAACCTTTACATAAGCATTGAGCATGTTCCTGCTGTCAAAGAGAGCTTTACCGTGACGTAGGATCACCTACCTCAGGATCCAGGAATCCACAAAAACAACAAATGAGGCTAAAGAGTTATGTAAACATTGGAATTAAAACATGTATGTGCATGAGTGAAGACAATGAAACCTGTACTCTTTCTCTATCTATGCTGTTTCATCTTGCTGACATAGTGCCAAATGTTGTCCGGCTCACTGGTGACTCGACTGAACCATTTAATTGTATCACTCAGTGTTCAAAATTAAAATAAAAAACAAACAGGTTTTCTGCCCGGTTTCCAATCCGGGACCAGTTTCAGCAGAGTCTGATTTAAATGAAATCTAAAAGTCCAGGAACTTACTCTTTCAAATGTTACACTTGCATCTGTCAAGTCCTGACCATTCCCTGACCGGGAATTGAACCCTGGCCGCGGCGGTGAGAGCGCCGAATCCTAGCCACTAGACCATCAGGGAGTCACATCTATCCAATTCATCTTTGTAGATGTGAGTTTCCTTGTGTAAATATGAAAAGTGACGTGTAAAAAAAAGGCTTTAAAAATGTTGGGGAAACCCCACAAAGATTTAAGAAGGAAAATCAGAGGGAGAAGATGGGGACAGATCGGTGGCAGAAGACGGGGACAGATCAGAGGGAGAAGATGGCGACAGATCAGAGGGAAAAGACGGGGACATATCAGAGGGAGAAGACGGGGACATATCAGAGGGAAAAGACGGGGACATATCAGAGGGAGAAGACGGGGACATATCAGAGGGAGAAAACGAGGACATATCAGAGGGAGAAGACGGGGACAGATCAGAGGGAGAAGACGGGGACAGATCAGAGGGAAAAGACGGGGACATATCAGAGGGAAAAAACAGGGACAGATCAGAGGGAAAAGATGGGGACAGATCAGAGGGAAAAGACGGGGACAGATCCGTGGGAGAAGACAAGGACAGATCCGTCTGGAGAAGACGGGGACAGATCAGAGGACCAACCCAAAATCACAGAGACAGATCCTTTTATTCGTCTTTATTTCTTGTTGGAGAACAGAAGAACTCAGTTTTGTTTTTATTTTTCTGTTTGCGTCCGTTTTAAAACCCGAGCACCTTGTTTAAGTTTTGTTGCATGAATGTTTTATTTTGAAAGAGTGTAAAACCACTTCCTAATGAAACAGGTTGAACTATCTGAGGTTTATTCATAGTGTGTGTGCATGTGCGTGTGCGTGTGTGTGTGTGTGTAAAAAAAACAATGATTCAGTTTGAAATATATTTTTATCCACAAATTAATTTTAGTCTTCAAAGCCTCGTAGTAACTCATAGTATAGTACGTCAAAATATTCATAAAAAGTCATAGGATAACGTGTCGAAAATTCATAAAAGTCATAGTTTAGTATGTCAAAAAATTCATAAAAGTCATAGTATAATATGACAAATATTCAAAAAAAGTCATAGTATAACATGTCAAAAATTCATAAAATGTAATAAAAAGTCAGAGTTTAGTATAACAACAAAATCATAAAAAGTCATAGTAGAGTATGTCAAAATATTTATAAAAAGTCATAGTTTAGTTTGACAAAAAAATCATGAAAGTAATAGTATAGTATCTCAAAAAAGTCATAAAAGTCATAGGATAGTATGTCGACAAAAACATAAAAAGTCATAGTATAATATGTCGATATATTCTTAAAACGTTGTAGTGTAGTATGTCGTAACAAGTCCAGATGTATAGTTCTTGTTGTAAAGCAAAAAGAATCTAAAGTCCTCTGGAGAATGCGGGCATTGATCCCGCTACCTCTCACATGCTAAGCAAGCGTTCTTTATAAGTCACAGTATAGTATGACAAAAATTCATATAATGTCATAAAAATTAATTTAAGAGTATGTCAAAAAATTCATAAAAGTCATAGTATAGTATGACAAAAATTCATAAAATGTCATAAAAAGGCATAGTATAAGTTGAAAAATTCCATCAAAAGTCATAGTATAATATGTTGAAAATTCATGAAAGTCATACTATAGTATGTCAAAATATTTATAAAAAGTCATAGTATAGTATGACAAAAAATCATAAAAGTCATAGTATAATATGTCAAAATATTCATAAAAAGTCATAAAAAGTCATACTATAGTATGTCAAATTAAAAAAAAGTCATAGTATAATGTGTCAAAATTTCATAAAAGTCATAGTATAGTATGTCGAAATATTCCTAAAAAGTCGTAGTATAGTATGTCGTAACAAGTCCAGATTTATAGTTCTTGTTGTAAACCAAGAAGAATTTAAAGTCCTCTGGAGAATGCGGGCATTGATCCCACTACCTCTCGCATGCTAAGCAAGCGCTCTACCATTTGAGCTAATTCCCCTTTTCATAAAAGTATTAAAAAGTCATAGTATAGTATGTCAAAAAATTCATAAAAAGTCATACTATAGTATGTCAAAATATTTATAAAAAGTCTTAGTATAGTATGACAAAAAAGTCATGAAAGTCAGAGTTTAGTATGTCCAAATATTCATAAAATCATAGTTTAGTATGTCAAAAAATTCATAAATTTCATAGTGTAACATGACAAATATTCAAAAAAGTCAAAGTATAATCTGACAAATATTCAAAAAAAGTCATAGTATAACATGTCAAATATTCATATAAGTCCTAGTATAGTATGACAAAATATTCATAAAATGTCATAAAAAGTCAGTATAGTATGTCAAAAATTCATAAAAAGTCGTAGTATAACATGTCAAAAATTCATAAAAGTCATAGTTTAGTGTGACAAAAATTCATAAAATGTCATAAAAAGTCATAATTTAGTTTGACAAAAAAATCCTAAAAAGTCATAGTATAGTATGTCGAAATATTTATAAAAAGTCATAGTTTAGTATGACGAAAAAATCATGAAAGTCATAGTATAGTATCTCAAAAAAGTCATAAAAGTAATAGGATAGTATGTTGAAAAACCTAAAAAGTCACAGTATAGTATGTTCCTAAATATTCCTAAAAAGTCGTAGTGTAGTATGTCGTAAGAAGTCCAAATTTAGTTGTAGTACTAGTAAGTCTTAGTATAATATGTCGAAAATTCATGAAAGTCATAAAAAGTCATAGTATAGTATGTCGAAAAATTAATAAAAAGTCATACTATAGTACGTCGAAATATTTATAAAAAGTTATAGTATAGTATGACAAAAAAATCATGAAAGTCATAGTATAATATGTCAAAATATTCATAAAAATTCATAAAAGTCATAGTATAGTATGACAAAATATTCATAAAATGTCATAAAAAAGTCAGAGTATAATATGTCTAAATATTTCTAAAAAGTCGTAGTGTAATACGTTGTAAAAAGTCCAGATGTATAGTTCTTGTTGTAAAGCAAGAAGAATCTAAAGTCCTCTGGAGAATGCGGGCATTGACCCCACTACCTCTCACATGCTAAGCAAGCACTCTACCATTTGAGCTAATTCCCCCTTTAATTAAAAGTCATTGTATAGTATGTCAAAAGACTCATAGTATGTCGAAAGAATTCATAGTAGAGTATGTCAAAAACTCATAAAAAGTATGTAAAAACTAAAGAAGTCTCTTGGATGAGAGACAAAACATCTGTGGAGGACCTTTTACCAAGTCCAGTTGCCCTTGGCCTAGTTGTGGACTTTTGGGGTAATAGCATGGATCAGGAACCAAACGGCAATATTTGACACGTTTAGACCATGAAGACAGTTATCAGTTTAGTTCCCATCTGGTAGGTGTATTTGTGGACTCAGTTGGACTTTTTGAAGATAATTGCACAATGTTGACCCAATAGTCAGTCTATTTCCCATCTGGCAGGGACATTTCTGGATTCAGGTGGACATTGTGGACAGAAACATTGGTGGATCTTAATTCCCACCATAGGTTTTGGCCTGTATTGCACATTGCCTTCACATCCCACGCAATATATTGCCATTGTCAAGCACATTGCCACCCTGGTGACTTTCTTCCATGTCTCCATGTCTCCATATATTTGGGCTGACAGATGAGAAACCTTCCCTTGTTAACTATGACCTGGATGTCAGAGAAACTATAGCATGACATGTTTAATTCATTATATTATAATTTTTGAGACAGGTCCTACTGAATAGCAGTTGGATCAGTCAGGATGGCCGAGCGGTCCAAGGTGCTGCGTTCAAGTTGCAGTCTTCACTGGAGGCGGGGGTTCAAATCCTACTTCTGACAACAGTGTTTTCATTTGGAAATAATGTCTGAGATGTGATATCGGGAATAAAGTACTTAGCAGTTCTTTGTATTTAAGAGGAAATAAATGTGCGCAAGAAATGCAATTTCAAGTAAAGTGTTTTGTGAGCATCTTTATTGTCAACAGATGTAAAGTTACCATGTGTTTGTACACAGTAGACATATCTACTGCTGTATTCACTGTCTGTGGCAAGTCCTTTAAAACCTGTTCTTGACTTGCTTTTTCCCACATTTCCTCTGAATGCTTAGCTAACTAAATGACTGTTGCTTTTTCATCTTTGTTGTGATTGTTGTGGGCCTTCAATATCACACATGTGGATATTAGGAAAGAAACTGCCTAGCAAACCCTTGAACCACTTTTAAAGGTTCCATGGTTTAATGGTTAGCACTCTGGACTCTGAATCCAGCAATCTGAGTTCAGATCTCAGTGGAACCTGTTTATAAGCCACAGCACAGGTGAAAAAAAATCAAAATTTCAACTTTCCACATCTAGGTTAAAGTAAGCTTACAGGTTTAGTATCAAATGGTGCATTGTCAAGTGATGGTGGTATAGTGGTGAGCATAGCTGCCTTCCAAGCAGTTGATCTGGGTTTTATTCCCAGCCATCGCAGTAGTTTTCATTGTGTGGTTACTTGCTTTATTTGTCAAGAAGTAACCAGAAAGGTTACCTGCCCAACCTGATTTTATAAAATATTAGATCTCTGTTATGGTACAAATAAGGGAACATATCAATCAATCAAGCTGTCTCCACAAGGATCCACAGACACAGGCAGTACACTATGATTTACACTTTGCCCGTGTCTGGTAACTACTACTAACCAATTGAAAAGTTTATAAACATTTGTGCAAACAGGTGTAGCGCTGCTGTCCAGGTTGTTGTGGCCGAGTGGTTAAGGCGATGGACTAGAAATCCATTGGGGTCTCCCCGTGCAGGTTCAAATCCTGCTGACAATGAGAGCCATTCTTTAACAGTGGTAGAAAACCAACAACATATGACATTATACCAAATTGCAGATGTACCTTCATGAATAATATTGTGCTATCTCATTGGTACTGGAAGCCACCAGCCTCCACCAATGTATTTCTTAGCATTTATTATCAGTCTGTGTTACAAGATTAGCAGTAAACGTTGTATTGTCCAGCAGAAAGGCAACAGATATGTTACTTTTTGACTATGAATTATATCATGGCAGTGCAAGCATTTTGCCCAGGTTTGATTTCCAGCCACTGCCGTTGCATTTACAGGTTTTGAAGCTATATACAACAATGACGTTACTTGTTTTACCCAGGTTTCTTCTTTTATTCAATGATATTTTTATTTCCTTCCGGGAGTCATCTCAAAAGGATTAATAAAGATAAGTCCATCTCGGAAAAAAGTCAAAACAACTGAATATCTTCAGGGGATGTAGTTCAGTGGTAGAGGGCATGCTTTACATGTATGAGGACCTGGCATCTCCAGCAGGTATTATGGTAGAGTCTTTAAAAGAGCTGCAGAAGATATTACCTCCTGTGGTAATCTGACTGGTAGGGTTATAGAACGTAGTGGTAGACTAAGACCTCCTGTGGTAATCTGACTGGTAGGGTTATAGAACGTAGTGGTAGACTAAGACTTCCTGTGACACAAACTAAGTGGTATGCTCTCTCTTTTATACCTCAGACTATCAGACAGAAGAACAAGCACTTTAAATGTACATGTTTTACAGTCTCTATTTTACTGTATTTATGTACTAGTACTGTAGTATATTTCTTGTATTGTACTCTAGTTTTTACTGGTGTTACTGCAGGTAACCTGTAACTTTTATTCTTGTGTTTTATGTGTCCTAATGTTTCTTTTTTGTTTTTAACTGTCTATTCATGTGTTTTATCGGTTTTTAATGCTTATGATTTTTAACTGTTTGTACTTGTGTTTTATCTGTTTAACTGATTTTGTGTAAAGCACTTTGAATTGCCCTGTTGCTGAAATGTGCTATACAAATAAAGCTGCCTTGCCTTGCCTATGAGTAAGTTTACTCTTCAGCAGGTGGAGACATTTCACTTAAGACACTTGCAGCAACAGAGGCTTTGTTAAATATCAACAGACTGGATATGGCCTTATTGCTGATACAAAGCATAGGAATTAGCAGAGGTTGGTTTCGATCCATCAACCTCTGGGTTATGGGCCCAGCACGCTCCCGCTGCGCCACTCTGCTGAAAATCACCCCAGATGGGACTCTAACCCACAATTCCTGGCTTAGGAGGCCAGGGCCTTATCCATTAAGCCACAGGGACATTACCTTACCCAAACTCACCAGTTCAGAAGAAATACATATACAGTTCTGGAGACATAATGAAACAGTAACCTAGACCTCTAGATTTTGAAGTGCTTCCCTCTAGGCGTTCAGAGATATTGCATTCACAAGAATTGGATGGACAGACATGAGGAGACAGTCACCTTGACATTGAACCTTTGACCTCCAAAATCTCATCAATTGATTTGCGAGTTCATGTGAATGTTTTTGCAAACTTTGAAGAAACACAAACATGGGCGTTGTGATAAGGTGGTGCTGTTAATCGTTGTTTCTGAGATCAACAATACCTTCCGAAGTTGAATAGCTATTGCATACCCGGTAATATTAGAGAAGAGCTCTCGTTGGCACTGTAGACGGACAATTTAGAAAATGAAGTTACTTTACACTTTAAACTGTTACATCTCCTCTAAATCACCATATGCACATTTTCAAGCTTCGTTGGCACGCCAACCACCACCTACAGTAGGTAAATCACTGGCTAGCTATGCATGAGTACCTCATACCTTTTACCAGGTTCAGGAGGTTAATAGTTATGGTCAAATGAAGCTTCATTAAGCTTTCTGAACAATGTTCTTCATTTTCTGAACGCATTCACTCTGTAGTGTTTTATTATTGGTTGTGCATCTGTGATTGCCCTAGAGGTCTCTCAGTCCAGAACCTCTCCCGCTCATCTTTGTTAGTTTTACACTGTCCAGCATAAATCACTGACACCATACCTCACACTCATCCATGCATACACCTTGCATACATGTATACAACCTTTGCACACAGTCTTTTGTCTCCCCTTTTCATGGGGTCATGACAAAGCATCTAGGGTCAATTTTAGCCTTGGTGTGAGTACATAGGTTTCCACATACAATGTTTTTATTAAGATTGACGACCAAATTGTTAGTATTTCTAAAATTTTGCGAACCATTGCAATACCTTTCAAAGCCTTGTTGGCGCAGTAGGCAGCGCGTCAGTCTCATCATCTGAAGGTCGTGAGTTCAGCCCTCACACGGATAAAACAAGAAAAACACAACTGATGCTGAAAATACAGTGACATTCAAGTGGTTCAACACTAGCACATAAATGGAATTTGTCATTCTTTGGTTAATTCTGAGATTGATACAATGAAAGGAATTATTTAAGAGTGGTAGCAAACCAATGAAAAGTTTCCTAGAACATATGTGATATGTCCTTGGACATACTATCCAAGCAAGGAGATGAGTACAGAGATTTGGGTGCTAGCAAGATGGATGTAGGTTGCCCATTGTTCATTTAGACTTACCAGCAACATTGTTATTATACAAACCTGCTTGAAAAGCCACAATTCTATTTAAAGACTTGTGCATGGAACACACATGATATGGCAGTGTCTTAACGGTTCAGGCATGTCAAATGGACAACTCGTGGAACGGAATATGCAACTCTACGCCTGAACAGGGGCTTGAACCCTGGACCCTCAGATTAAAAGTCTGATGCTCTACCGACTGAGCTACCCAGGCTTCGAAAGCAACTGGATGTGGAAAAAACAATCTCCTGAGACCATTGAGATGTTGCCATGATCATGGTCTTCTGGACAGCAGGAGGGTAGACCACGATTTGCACATTGCCTGAGAACACCAATTGTTATTGCACAAACTGGTTGAAAATTGGCCAAATTGGCCAAAAAGGTTAAAAAGCTCAAAGTCACAACTCATATTGGCCACTAGCAGACTGTGAACATACTGCAAACCTGCATGACAGATGACGATAGTGAGCACTTCATACATATCCCACAATAAAGCTGTCGCCCTACCAAGGACTTG
This sequence comes from Etheostoma spectabile, assembly GCF_008692095.1. Lineage (NCBI taxonomy): Eukaryota > Metazoa > Chordata > Actinopteri > Perciformes > Percidae > Etheostoma > Etheostoma spectabile. Next base: position 48,508 of record NW_022603358.1, read on the forward strand.
AGCTGTGGTATACTTTTTCGCTCAAAACGTTGATAACCTAATTCAAACAACACGGCTCTAGACGAGTAATCTTTACTGCTGGTGGGTACAAAAAAACAACTCTCCCTCTTGTTCCACTTCTATACTCTTAGCCCTCGTGACAGGAAAAATGCACCAGATGACATTCTATCCAAGCAGGGAGATGAGTACAGAGATTTGGGTACTAGCAAGATGGATGTAGGTTGCCCATTGTTCATTTAGACGTACCAGCAACATTGTTATGATGCAAACCTGCTTGAAAAACAAAGCCGCAATTCCTTTTAAAGACTTATGCATCAACCACAAATTATGTAGCAGTGTCTGAAGTGTTTAGGCATGTCAAATGGACAACTTATCTAGCAGAATATTCAACTCTACAGCTGAACAGGGACTTGAACCCTGGACCCTCAGATTAAAAGTCTAATAGTCTACCGACTGAGCTACCCAGGTTTCCAGAACAAATGGTTGGGGAAAAAATCATATCCCGAACTACAAATTGAAATGCAAGTAAATGAAGACCATTAAGCTGTTGCCATGAACACAGTCTTCTGGACAGCAGGAGGGTAGACCACGATTTGCACATTCCCTGAGAACACCAAATGTTATTGCACAAACTGGTTGAAAATTGGCTAAATTGACCAAAACGGTTAAAAAGCTCAAAGTCACAACTCATCATGGCCACTAGCAGACTGTGAACATACTGCAAACCTGCATGACAGATGACGATAGCGAGCACTTCGTACATATCCCAGAATCAAGCTGTTGCCTTATCAGGGACTTGAGCTGTGGTATTCTTTTTCGATGAAAACGTTGATAACCTAATGCAATTTTACGGCTCTAGACAAATAAACTTTATTGCTGGTGAGTACAATAAAACAACTCTCCCGCTTGATCCGCTTCCTCTTGACGGGAAAAATCCACCAGATGACTTGCCATCCAAGCAGGGAGATCAGCACAGAGATTTGGGCGCTATCAAGATGGATGTAGGTTGGCCATTGTTCATTTAGAGATAGCACCGGCATTGTTATGATGCAAACCTGCATGAAAAACAGCCACATTTATTTTTAAAGACTTGTGCATGTTACTTACATGATACAACAGTGTCTGAAAGTGTTCAGAATTGCCAAAGTGTACAACTCATCCAGCTCATCCAGAACTCTGCCAATTTTGCTCAATTTGGCCTTAATTGTTTCTGGACATCTGTTCTTTTTAAACAATTAAAAAGCAGGCCGGTTAGCTCAGATTGTTTGAGTGTGGTGCTAATAATGCTATGCACCCGCAGACACTTTAGGGGTGATAAAATCACCAAACCCTACGCCCAAAATCATCTATATCCACCTTTTGTTTGCACAAATAGGCCATTTACGCAAGTGCAGAAGTTCTTGTATCTCAAAGGCATATGAGGTTGCATACTGATGGAGAGAAGGAGGAGGAGAGAGGTACCTAGTGCATCATGGGAAGTCCACCGGTAGTCTAGGCCTATAGCAGCACAACTAAGGGATGGTTCAGGACTCACCCGAGCCAGCCTTAACTATAAGCTTTATCAAAGAGGAAAGTCTTAAGCCTACTCTTACATGTGGAGATGGTGTCTGCCTCCTGAACCCAGACTGGAACCTGGTTCCACAGGAGAGGAGCGTGATAGCTGAACGCTCTGGCTCCCATTCTACTTTTGGAAAACCTGTTCTTGACTTGCCTTTTCCCACATCCTCTGAATGCTTAGCTAACTAAATGACTTAAGTTGGCCAATAATTGTTGCTTTTTCATCTTTGTTGTGATTGTTGTGCGCCTTCAATATCATATCATATCAATATTATGTGGATATTATGAAAGAAACTGTCAAGCAAACACTTTCAACACTTTTAAAGGTTCCATGGTGTAATGGTTAGCACTCTGGGCTCTGAATCCAGCGATCTGAGTTCAAATCTCAGTGGAACCTGTTTTTAAGCCACAGTATAGGTGAAAAAAATCAACCTTTCAACTTTCCCCATCTGGTTTAAAGTGAGCTTACAGGTTTAATGTCCTCTGCCAGTTAGACTGTAAACAGTATGTTGGTGGGGGCATGTTGAGGAGTCACCTGGTTGTTAATGTAACTTGAAGAAGCTCCACATTTGATGGTATTGATTGGAAGTGATAGGCTTTGAGTTACATGGGGGATACGCACTTTGCATTCAGTCTCGTAATCACCATAAAAATTAGGTATCACTGAAATTTGAACTTGTGTTGCTGCAGTCAGAGTATACAGTGCTCATCCTGAATGGGCCAGTATAGTAAATCAAAACGGCTTGTTGAATATTCTATTAGCTTTGGAACCCCCCTTTCCCCACAGCTTTCAATTGTCAGATATGGGTGGGGGAGTGGGCACTGTGGCCAACCCTTTCTGTGTAAAAAAAAACTTCTGCGGAAGACATTTTACCAAGTCCTGTCACCCTTCAAGGTTCAAGTAGTCTTTATAATCCCCGGGGGACAATTTGTTGTGCAGCAGCATGTAACATAAATAACACACAGGTTATACAATACAACAGCCATACAGAGAGCCATACAGAGAGCCATACAGAGAGCCATACAGAGAGCCTTTATCAATTTTTCATCACGGAAATGCAGCTCCAGTATGTCATTGACTAGAAAAGCAATGGTTATGGAATTGTTTACTCAATGGTAAAATGAAAAGAGTAGAACGTACGACAGATGATAAGATAGAATAGTAAGATATTTGTGTTAAAATGTAAGGAGTAAAAGTAAAACTCAAAAAAAAATTAATAGTCAAATACAGTAAAATATCTGAAAAATCTACTTGAGTACAGTAACGAAGTATTTGTACTTTGTAACTTCCCATCTGTGGTATCCCAGTAAAAGGTCCAAAGGTCCAAATCTGCCGACAACAAAAGGCATCCCATAACTGTGGTAGTACAGCATTGACAGATGGATTATTGTGGGCGTCCTTACATCCAGTGGTGGTGGTATATTGGTGAGCGTAGCTGCCTTCCAAACAGTTGACGGGGTTCAATTTCCAGCCATTGCGAAAGCTCAACTTTAATGCAAAAAAACGAATCCATTAATTTGCTATTTGTAAACTGGATTACTGCAATTCTTTATTATCAGGAAGCTCGAAAAAGACAATGAAACACTCTTCAGCTGATCCAGGATGCTGCAGCACGTGTTCTGACAGGAACCAGGAAAAGAGATCACATCTCTCTTGTTTTAGCTTCTCTGCATTGGCTTCCAGTAAAATCTAGAATAGAATTTAAAATCCTACAAAGCTCTCAGGCACCATGCCTGAAGATGAAGAGCTTTGTAGGATTTTAAATCTTATCTTATCTTAAAAGAGCTCATAGTACCTTTCTGCCCCACCAGAGCACTGAGCTCCCAGATACTTTGGGTTACTTGTGGTTCCTAGAGTTTCTAAAAGTAGAACGGGAGCCAGAGTGTTCAGCTATCAGGCTCCTCTCCTGTGGAACCAGGTTCCAGCTATACAGTACTATGATGTTTGTGGTTTATATGTTATGTGTGTTTTAATCTTTGTACAGAAGTAGTTTGTTGATTCTCTTATTTTCCTCCCTGGTGTAAAAACCTTGTATAGTCAGTAATTTCTTGTGCTAAACAATATTATTCATTACCTAAAGACATATTGTTTTGTTGAGCTCAATAATGTAATAAAGTTGGCATGTATTATATTAATTGGCTTCATTTCAATATTATTCCAATTATAGTGTACACACTGCTGAGCATATGACTTGCCTTTATACACCCTACTTCCCTGCAAATGACTTTGATCTACTTGCTTTTAGAGAAAAGAGAACTAAAAATGTTGGTTTTACCTGTCATACATTGTTTAAAGAAAAGAAAATTATTTATTACTAAACAATACTTATTATAAAGACTAACTTTTAATATTGACCAAATATAGCACGATTACTAAATGTATGCAGTACTAAAAACAGATATATTGTTCAAAAGTCAATCTAAACGTTATAAATTATTTGTTTAAATTGTTTCCCAACCTTACTAATATCTTATTCCTCCAAAACTTTGTTTAGTAGAACAATAAAGTTGTGGACAGTGTAATTGGATCTTCTGGCACTAGGTGGGGATGGAACCTAAGATCTGGTGCTAGGTGGGGATCGAACCTGTGACCTTTGAATCTACGTTAAACTTCCCTTATTTCCCAGAAACATTCCAATTTCAGCAATTAAATTAAAATCTGACTTAATAGAAACTATAAACTCTTACACTATGTGTGTAATTTAGCATCTTTCTCATCTTTTCTCTAATTTCTTCTTTTTCCTCCTTTCCTTTTTTCCTTCTCCCGCCCTCTTCCCCTTTTCCTCTTCTTCCCCCCCCCCCCCCCCCTTACAGACTATTGTTCCCCAGCTTTGGCGCAGTAGGCAGCGCGTAAGTCTCATAATCTGAAGGTTGTGAGTTCAACCCTCACACGGGGCAAATACTTCAAAAACAAAAAAAAGCATAACTGATGCTGAAAATACAGTGACTTTCAGGTGGTTGAATACTGGGACAAGCACATGACTGGAAGTTGTTTTTCTGTGGTTATTTCTGTGATTGAGACAACGAAAGGCATTCTTTAAGGGTGGTAGCAAACCAATGACTCATCACAGCATTAAAAAAACGCAGATGTGCCTTCATTAACAATATTGTGTTATCTCATAGGTACTGGAAGCCACCCGTCTCCATTAATGTATTTCTTATCATTTATTTTCAGTGTGAGTTACAAAATTTGCAGTGAACATTGTACTGTCCAGCAGAAAGACAGCAGGTGTGTTACTTTTCAACTATGATTTATACCATAGCAGTGCAATCATTTTGCCCAGGTTTGACTTCCAGCCACCGCAGTTGCATTTACAGGTTTTGAAGCCATATACAACATTAACATTACATGTTTTACCCAGGTTTATTCTTTTATGCAGTGATATTTCATCCCAAAAGGATTAATAAAGATAAGTCTAAGTCTATCTCAGAAAAAAGTCAAAAAAAAATCTGAATATCTTCAGGGGATGTAGCTCAGTGGTAGAGCTCATGCTTTACATGAATGAGGACCTGGCATCTCCAGCAGGTATTATGGTAGAGTCTTTAAAAGAGCTGCAAAAGATATTACCTCCTGTGGTAATCTGGTGGACAGCACAACAAGGACTTTAAACGTACATGTTTTTCTGAAAGAGCTGAAGATTTGAATGGTTTAAATAACTGAAAGAGCCAAAAAAACATATGTAATGAAAACTAAACAGAATAGCCTTCCCACAATGAAATGTGTTTGAGTACACTAGCTCAGGGGTTCTTAACCTGGGGGTCTGGACCTCCAAGAGGGTCGCACTTAATTTGTAGGGGAATAGGTAGTTAGGGAGAAAACATTTTTAGACTGGGGAATGGTTTTTACATTACCAAGTTTGGCACCTGGAACCGAAAAAAGGGTCTGAAGGTGGGTCAAGAACACAAATAAAAATGGAAAGACAATTGAACAGTTTTAAAGTATCAGTTGTCTGGACAAGTTGGGCCTCAATGAAGAGTCCTTCTGCAGACTGGTTGCATCTCCATGTGTCTGACACGAGTAGAGCGTTACAGCAATTTTAACAAGAACCACCGTTGACATGTTAGCGACAGCCAGACTCCAGTGTGCACCTCTAGTTTCCAATTCAGTTATGCTTTGGACTCACGCCATGCCCACCAGGTGGGGCATTAATAACCTCTTGAAGCACACTGGAAAATATATGATTTTCTCGCCTAAATTTTTACCCCCTAAAACATGCTGCAGTTTCCACATGCTTTGGCCCTCTGGGATGACCCTGAGTTCATTGTGAAGCTAACACTCTCAGCTTGTTGTTTCTAGTGGCATTGTGACACTAGGCCTTACTGACACAGAGCTACAGAGGTTAGAACACAGAATTTCTATTTCCGTCCAAGTAAATCATCTAAAAAAGCATATTACAACTGCTATATACTAAAATAGTACCCTAGCCACATGTCTCAACTTAGAACAGAAAAAATCCAGAAGAAAATTGCTTATAAAATGGATTTTATATGAATGTTTTTCTACAGATATGTCTGTGCGTTTGTCTAATTTCTTATTTCTAAAAAAGCCCAAAAAGTGCTAAATACAAAACTTCTGAAATACAAAAACACATCCACATCACTCACACACATGCCTAAAATAAGTAGATACATAGATTTATAGGAATAAGTAATCATAATTTGATGAAATGTTGAAATGCTATAAGAAGGCCATATTTTTGGCTTTCAGACAGTTGGAGTGAACTCAGGGATAGGTTTTTGTTGGCCATGTCTGGTACCATTCAACTCGTCTCTTTACTGGCTATACAGGGATGCCAGTTTTATGCCCTTATGTTCTAATTGGTGGCTTCTACTGTCATTCTTTCCCACGTGGGCCCAATGGGGGCTGTACGATATGATTGGCTTAGTTTGAGTGTATCTCTTGATAGAATCATGCTATTGGTTGGCAACCAGCTTCATTCGAACGTGCTGGCACTACGGATTACAATGATGTGTCGGCATGATTTCTAGCGCGCACAGGGAAAAAGTTACACGCGATCAAAACCGAGAAATGATGCACTATCTAGATTTTTGAACGTCGAAACTTGGCCAGAAACTACAAGATTGTGAGGGGACCAGATAATTATGGATTACAAGGCTTGGATATTCTAATAGTTTGACATGTTTACGAAGGAGGAAAACAATGTTTTCGGCGATCTTTCACCGCTGTGATTAAAGACACGAGCAGACAGGTATGGATGCAGATTCATTTTATACTTAAATATGTCTGTCTTGCTTTACTTCAGAACATGATTATAACCGTTGTGAGTCACCTTATTGCTTGTGTGTGGGCTCGATGGAATCATGAGACTTTAAGCTTTCTAACGATGTATGACTTGAGCGTGTTTATGACGGATTATGCAAGTAATAACGTCCTTTTATGGTGCGTTTTAATTTCAAACCACCAGTGGTACATTGTACACTAGCTAACTAAATATTTATACATGTGTTTTAATCTCAGAGTTGAAATTGAACCTTCCAACAGCAAAATCTACACAAATGTGTATTTCCTGTCTGGGTAGCTGAATCTTTAAGATGCTTGCCTCAATGCAGAGTCTCTAGAACTGTGGTTGCAGCGTGGATGTGTAGTCTTGTCGCCATTTAGCAGCCGTGTGTGACACAAGCTGAGCTTTACAGCACAGACAAGCTTCCCTAGTCACTCACTGGAATAATGTGTGACTCAAGTCAGAAATGGCATATCTGTGAGCTAATGACATGCCTGGTTTATAGTGGCCCATTTTAATAAATATTGGCACAGAAACCCAGTTCAATAGGTTTATTCACAAAATCAGTCAGAATCAGTGGTTGACTTTACATTCCTTTTGAAAAAGGACTCGTGAATCTTCCCAAGGGATTACATAAACAGAGAAGGTGCACTTAAGTTCCTGAAATATAAAAAGCAAACAATTAGTGAATCTTTAACATTTGACATTGATGCACTGGGGCAGACCAGTGTTGGGCTTTAAGGTGTTCTTCCCCTGAGTTTCAAACACAACCTGAAGTCTCACACTTGCCTTGGGTTCAGAGTTGGAATCACAGTCGCTAGCAGCAGCATTGCCTTTGACAGCAGCAGTGTTGCCGGTCTTGCACGTTGTACGTCCCAGGAGCATTTCCAGGAAGTAGTTAAATCCTCCGACGGTCTAAAGTGACAGGAAACAGGACTCAGACATGTGAGCACCAATAATAAAACAACGCAAGTCATTGAATATGAAAGGATTAAGGCTAATGTCAAAAAGAAGAAAGTCATGAGTTCAGAGATTAACAAATTTGACATTGGCCCTAATCCTCTTCCGTAGAAGAAAAGTACTTTTACGTTACCTGAACTTGAGCCGATGTTATGTCCAGAATTGCGTAATTAAACAGGTCTTCTGTGTTGGCTTTGTTGAATTCAACCACAGCAAACTGTGCCGCTTCTAAAACATCAGTGCGGTTCACCGGGACTTCTTGTGGGCTACCGGGAGGCAGAGGAGGAGGAGATTGTCCAGTTACAAAGCGGCCGGTGAAAGCAGAAACAAAAACGCAAAACCAGACAAACAGCATGATCACAACAGGTTGTTCTGCAGTAGTTATTAGGAGTCCTGGTATCGGTTCTGAGTGGACTAGTTCAAAGCCGAGTTAATATACCGTCTAGAGAAACATACACACACCTGTTTCCTATCTGTTGATGAACACCCACACAGGTGTTTCCACTTAATCTGGCTGATTAGACCACACCCCAGGACTCTGTGGGTTTCCTTTTGGTGCGTTCACACCACCTGGGAATATCAGGGACCGACCCCATCAGTACATTGTTTTTCAGAATGCCAGCAAATGTCTAATAAGGGAGAACTCCCAGTCTGGGGAAACTTCCGGATTGGTGGAATGGGGCTTAATAGGGAGTGAACAGATGTGTGTTCCTCTTTTCTGTCATATTGGCGTTTGGCATAACAACTTGTTGCATTACTGCCACTAACTGTTGGGCGTAGCCTAGAGCATCAGGTGTGTGAAAACATGGAGGCCACAATGACAAAGGACACCCAAAGCTCTTTAATTAGGCATTACGGTCCTCACTACAGTGTGTACAAGAGCTCAAAACATAGACCTACTTGACTTGTCTTGGTTTACCGTTTACTGGCAATGGCACTGTGGGAATTTTGTATATTTCTGAAACGTTTCTAACCATTCAACACATGAACGTACGTCAGTTGTCAACATGTCACCAACTGGGAAACTGTTCTAGCAAAACCTAGCCCCAGTTTCCCACCTCTGACTCCCACATGAGTGATGTCAATGATGACCTTTTCACTGGGAAAAATGTTTTTTTTCCAATGCCCATGATGTCCACTGATTGATTAGGCCCGTACAAATGAGACCTTTATCATTCTTATTGGTCATAAAAAGATTTGACATAATACATTCTGTCTGATGTGGTGGTGAGTGGGACGGGGGCCCCACAGGGGACTGTGCTGTCTCCTTTCTGTTCACCTTATACACCACAGACTTCCAGCACAACTCAGAGTCATGTCACCTACAGAGGTTATCTGATGACTCTGCAGTTGTTGGGTGTATAAGGGATGGACAGGAGGGGGGGTACAGGGCACTGGTGGAGGACTTTGTGGAGCCAGCGACACAAACAGACTGAACAAACTGATCAGGAGGCTTGCACATTGTGTTTTCCCATCCTGTATATATTTGAATATTTGTTTTAATATTTTATTCTTATATTTTATTCCTATTACTATTATTATTATTTATTATTTCATGTATACTGTATACTATGTATATTTTTTCCTAGTATCTCATTTATATTTATATTCTGTGTTGTGTGACTAATGTACGTGTGCTACTGTGACACCGTAATTTCCCATTTTTTTGGGATCAATAAATATCTGTCTATCTTAATGCTGTTACAATATTCTAATAATCAATAATGCCAGAGAAAAATGACAAAGAGTGATAACATTTTTAATAAAGTACTGGCATTTTTCAATAAAGTATTGCCTTTTGACTTGCAAAAGTTTTGTTCCAATAACATTAACAAGCATACCGTTAGTTACGTCCCTGTGTTTGTCACGATGTGGAGAACTTGTGAAGGCAGGTAGTGTGGCCGAGTGGTCTAAGGCGCTGGATTTAGGCTCCAGTCTCTCTCGAGGCGTGGGTTCAAATCCCACCACTGCCGTTTGCAAATGTTGAACCGCTGGAAAGCATTCAGTGTGAGGATGCACAGTTGTTGCTTCTGTGGAACTCTTAGTTCATATTTTGAAGTAACTAAAGTCATCTGTACGCACAAGGACAACTCACTTGTAAGTGTTCAACGTGAAATACTCATTCATTGCCATTCATAGTCGATAACTGTGACTGGATGCATGTCGGCCATCCCGGTAGCGATACGCTACCTATACCATCCTGAGAAAGGTTTATGTTATATGCTCTTATACTAACGTGTTCATATGATTTGATAATTTTCACAATGTTTGAAATCATCAGTTAACCTAGCCATTCTACATTGCACACCAGGTTTATAAGACGGTAAGACTTCCGGGGTGACAGGAAGTGACCCGTATTTAAATGATAAAAATTGTAACCCTCAATATAGCTTGTGGTGTGTTTAAACGTATATCACCATCTTATCACAATGTCCATGCTTGTGTCCATGCTTGTGTCTTTGTTATGCAAATTCTCTGGAAGTCTACTTATTAAGACAATGCGTTCCCCTGTTTCCCTATTGATTATAAAACACATGCCTGAGATTGTTGATCTCAGAAATAACAATAGAATCACAACTTCCATTCATGTGCTTGACCACCTGCAAGTCACTGTATTTTCAGCATGAGTTGTGTTTTTTTTGTTTGCAAATCTCTTAGAAGTCTAGCCTACTTATTGAGAGGATAATTTCACTGTATTCCCCCCATTGATTTTAAAACACCTGCCCCGTGTGAGGGTTGAACTCAGACCTTTAGATTATGAGACTGACGCGCTGTCTACTGCGCCAACGAGGCTATGAAAGTGAATACAATGGTTGGGAAAATTTCGGAAAAACTAACAATTATGTCTTTAATTTCAATAAAAACACTGTTTCTGGAGACCTATGTACTCACACAAAGGCTAAGATCAACCCTAGATGCTTTGTAATGACCCCAGGAAAAGGCCAGGACAAAAGACCGTGTGCAAAGGTTAAAGGAAATGCGAGAATATGACCACAACAAAAGAAATGATAATTCAATGATGGTGGTAGTCAGTTTAGTCGGTGGTGAATGTGTATGCATGGATGAGTGTGAGGTATGGTGTCAGTGATTTATGCTGGACAGTGTAGAACTAACAAAAAAGAGCGGGAGAGGTGCTGGACTGAGAGACCTCTAGGGCAATCACAGATGCACAACCAATAATAAAACACTACTGAGTGAATGTGTTCAGAAAATGAAGAACATTGTTCAGAAAGCTTTATGCAGCTTCATTTGACCATAACTTTTAACCACCTAAAAGAAATTAAGTCTCTGGAAATATTATGCCCTAAGCAATTAGACAAAATAGTGCAATGTAATTTTGAACCGCTCCTAGAAAGAAACCCTTAGGTAGCCAGTGGATTAACTACTGTAGAACGTGGTCGGCATGCCAACGAGGCTTGAAAGTGTGCACATGGTGATTCAGAGGAGATTTAAGAGTTAAAAGTGTAAAGTAGCTACATTTTCTAAATTGTCCGCCTACACTGCCAACGAGAGCTCTTCTCTAATATTACCGGGTACGCAATAACTATCCAACTTTAGAAGGTATTGTTGATCTCAGAAACAACAATAGACGACACCATCGCATCACAACGTCCATGCTTGTGCCTTTGTTATGCAAATACTCTTTAAGTCTACTTATTAAGAGTATGATTTCCCCTTTTTCTCTATTGATTTTAATACACCTGCCTGAGATTGTTGATGTCAGAAATAACCATAGAACTGCCAAGTAACATTCTAGAACTGTAACATTTCAGAAGTTTTAAGTGAAATTTTTGGACCGCGACTAAAAACTTGAGAAGTGCCTGGCTAGCTCAGTTGGTAGAGCATGAGACCCTTAATCTCAGGGTCGTGGGTTTGAGCCCCACGTTGGGCGGTGGTGTTTTAGAGAGTCGGAATCCCTGAGTCTCACAGTATCAGGTGGCTTTATTCGTCTGTCAATCGCAAGATTAGCAGTTTCATCCCAGTGTGAAAATCCCTGTTATTTACCAGAATAAAATGTGCCTGCGTTCTACGATTATGGTCTGTGCTGACTTCCTGTTCCTCAGATCAAACTAAAGTCTGGTGACAATGCATGTTTAAATTCTAAAACTTCAACCTATTGTTCTAAAACTACAACCTACTGTTCTAGAACTGCAACTTAACATTCCAGAACTGCAGCTTAACATTCCAGAACTGCAGCTTAACATTCTTGAAGTTAAACCTAACATTCTAGAACTGAATTTTAACATTCTAGAACTCAAACCTAACATTCTAGAACTGCAACTTACCATTCTAGAACTAAGATGTAACCTTTTAGAAAAGTAAGTAACATTTTGGGACCGCAACTTACAAATATTCTAAAACTTCAACCTATTGTTCTTGAATTGCAACTTTACATTTTATAATGGCAGCTTAACATTCTAGAACTACAACATAACATTGTTGAACTGTAAGTAACATTTTAGGACCATGACTCTCAAAATTCAAAAACTACATATTATTGTTCTACAACTGCAACTTAACATTCCAGAACTGCAGCTTAACATTCTAGAAGTGAATATTAACATTCTAAAACTCAAACCTAACATTCTAGAACTACAACATAGCATTGTAGAACTGTAAGTAACATTTTAGGACCATAACTCTTAAAATTCAAAACTACATCTTATTGTTCTAGAACTGCAACTTAACATCCACATAAAGTGGCTGTATTGGGGCAGATCATCTGTCAATCGCAAGATTAGCAGTTCCATCCCAGTGTAAAAATCCCTGAAATTTACCAGACTGTCCAGACTAAAATGTGCCTGCATTCTACAATCATGGTCTGTGCTGACCTCCTGTTCCTCAGATCAAACTAAAGTCTGGTGACAATGCATGTTTAAATTCTAAAACTTCAACCTATTGTTCTAGAACTGCAACTTAACATTCCAGAACTGCAGCTTAAAAGAAAGTTGATGTGTATTTGCATTAATCCAAAATAAAGTTGATGTGTATATGCATTAATGTGAAAGAAAGTTGATGTGTATATGCATTAATCTAAAAGAAAGTTGATGTGTATATGCATTAATCAAAAAGAAAGTTGATGTGTATATGCATTAATGTGAAAGAAAGTTGATGTGTATATGCATTAATCCAAAATAAAGTTGATGTGTATATGCATTAATCAAAAAGAAAGTTGATGTGTATATGCATTAATGTAAAAGAACGAATGATGTGTATATGAATTAATGTGAAAGAAAGTTGATGTGTATATGCATTAATCTAAAAGAAAGTTGATGTGTATATGCATTAATCAAAAAGAAAGTTGATGTGTATATGCATTAATCAAAAAGAAAGTTGATGTGTATATGCATTAATCAAAAAAAAGTTGATGTGTATATGCATTAGTAAGTAGACCTTGTGGCGCAACGGCAGACTGTCAGTAGAAATAAACCTTTTGTTGTAAGAAAACGTGTTAAATTTGTTATGAATCTTTTTTGTAATTTTACATATGTTTAAAATATCAGAAAACATATCGATATTGCAGTATTCATAATCAATGTTGCAATATCGCATTTTGTCAATATCGTGCAGCCCTAGTGTGTGTGTGTGTGTGTGGGTGTGTGTGTGTGTGTGGTGTGTGTGTGTGTGTGTGTGTGTGTGTGTGTGTGTGTGTGTGTCAGGGACAGAGGTAGTTTTTTTATGCGATGTAGGCTGTATGATTGGTGATGATGTATGATTGGTATTTTACAAATCACACACTATAAATATGGTAGAGAATAGAGGATGGATACCCGACCTGAGCCCGACGGGGCCCGACGGTACCCGACGGGTCGGGCCGGGTTCAAACAGATTTTTAGAAAGGATGCTCGGGTTCGGGTCGGGCTCGGTCACATCAGTGCGATAAGGCATTGAACATTTGAATTTAAAACAGCTTATTATGTAGGTAATGGCGCTTGTTGCCCCGTGTGCATTGATGCGCTCATCTGTTGACATTTCCAAATGCCTTCCTACAATTGCTTAATAAAAGCGGCTTTCCACACAAACAAACGTACATGTGTCATTAGTATGAGAAACAAATGCGATTTTAACTGGGTCGGGCTCGGACATAAATATCTTAATGCCTGTCGGACGCGGGTCGGGCTCGGACAGAAAAATCCGGCCCGATCCGCACTCTAGTAGAGAAGTAGAAAGAAACAGAGTGGCAATAAAGTCAGATATTTTAATAAGTGGAAGAAACAATATGATTATATTATTAGAGTCTACTTGAAGCTTTTTATATTTGTCTCTCTCTTTCACTTACACACACACACACACACACACACACACACACACTGTACTATCACGTTGTTCTAAATCATCGCCTCCCAGCCCTTGACATTTAGCAGTCCCACTCCCAACACACACAGACACACATACACACACACACACAGACACACACTAGGGCTGCACGATATTGACAAAATGTGATATTGCAATATTGATTATGAATACTGCAATATCAATATGAATTCTGATATTTTTAAACATATGTAAAATTACTAAATAGATTCATAACAAATTAAACAAGTTTTCTGACAACAAAAGGCTATTTCAACTGACAGGTTCAGCACCCTGAGCAGGTGGGGGGGTACAATGCCTTGCTTAGGAGCACCTGGCAGGGCCTAGGAGTTGATGGCATTTCTCCAGCCTCCAATTGACACTTTGGTCCACATGGGGACTTAAACCATCCAGTTCCCAAACCAAATCCCAACAGACTGAGTGACTGCAAACCCCTAAACATTTGACCTCGACGTGATTTGAACACGCAACCTTCTGATCTGGAGTCAGACGCGCTACCGTTGCGCCACGAGGTCTCGGGTCAATAAAGATGCACATCTACTTTCTTTTAGATTATTGCATATACACATCAGCTTTTTTTTGATTAATGCATATTCACATCAACACAGCAATGCAACGGTAGCACGTCTGACTCCAGATCAGAAGGTTGCGTGTTCAAATCACGTCAGGGTCAAATGTTTGGGGGGGGCAATAGCTCAGTCTGTATGGAGTTGGGCTAGGAACCAGAAGGTTACCGGTATAAGTCCCCATGCGCACCAAAGAACGGAGTGTGACTTGCTGGCACTTCACCTCCTGGGCACTGCCAGGTGCTCTTGAACGAGGCACTGGACCCTCCCAACCGCTCAGGGCGCTTGACCCCTCCAATTTGAATGTCAGTTGATATAAATCTTTTGTTCTAAGACATTTTTTTTAATTTGTTATGTATCTATTATGTAATTTTACATACGTTAAAAATATCAGAATTCATATTGATATTGCAGAATACATTTTAGTTATCCTAACACTTTTAACAGTTTTAACTGAAACACGGCGGTGAGCTCCAGGTGCTTTTTGTTGGGGCCATCTGTAGATGCTATAAACCAGGTTTCGTACAGATCTGTCGCACGGCCTAGGACGAGTTCAAAAAAGTTGGTTTCACGCTTATATTGCGAAAAGCCCTTTGAGCATAAATGGGCGTGGCCTATATCCGGAGACTCAGCTTAATTCAGTGAACTTTGATGTAAAGAATTTTAATTTTTAATGTCAAATGTGGGAGTTATAGGTAAAAATACGTTTGACCTCACTGTAGCACCACTTAGTGGTCCAAATGTGTATTATTTGGTAAGTCAGGTGTAACCCTTTAGAGGGGGTGAACAGAAAGGGATTACTCTATATGATAAATATCTATGGCCAGTAAGATCAGAAGTTCTATGTTCGTCTATGGAGCCCAGGAATTAACCAAACAATACACCAGGAATGACTCAACAACAGTTTACTTGCTTTGAGAAAACAAAGACGCTTCTCTTTTAATTTATAGACGAGAAGGATAAGCCAAAAACATAAACAACATAACAATTACACACTATCAGATTACACAAAATTTTACCCGGGTAAGTAAAAAAATAAAATATAACCAAGTCCCCACAGCTGTGATTTAAAGTTCAGAGTTTCTGTTTTCAGTCACTTCAAATCAGGTTCAGTTCAATCCACTGTGAATGTGAAAGGTTTGTCCTACCGCGCAGTTGGTATGCGTGTGTGTGTGTGTGAAATGAGGTGCTAAATCCTGTAGGCGCCGTATCTCTAGTTCTCCACTGGGCTGGGGCTCGCCATCAAAGTCTCAATCCAGGCTCCAACTTCCAGACAGATCAAAGGTTCAACAGGGTCCAACAAAAAAACCTGACCTACAGTGAGTAAGGTCAGAACATTTGTTTAGCTTTCAATCATGAACTGTAGAATATAATTCATGTTAACTGAACAATTATTGTAACATGAAATTACCATATTGGTAACAACCATCCTCACAATATTCCTAGAGGTAATTATTGAAAAACCTTTTCAATATCATATCAAAGTATCACTTACACAAAATATTTAGAACACAAAATAACATACTAGTATGCTGAAAACAGTCTGTGTACCCTCTGACATATGAGGGCATGCTTAGGCACATCTCAAATAAAATATAGCACTCAAAGATAATTAAAACATATCTTAATATGCTCAAAGTGCACAGATTACACAGATGCTTTAAGTGCTAAATCAACACAGTCAAATTTATAACAATTACGCAACATATTGCACAACGCTGAATTAAGTTTGCAGTTCTAAACCACCAGCTAATGGTTCTAGCGCTTGTGAATGGTGTCTGACATTGTGCTAGTTAGCATCTCAGCTAGCGCTTCATGCGCGCTAGCATTAGCGGCTAGCGCTTAGCGGCTAACGCTTTGCATGGTAGAACGATCGCTCACCAATGCGTTTCTTCATCCGAGAGGCGTCAGGTCTCTCCAACTGCACGCCCAAAGGTCCAGGGCTCCCCACTGGAGTGTCTCAAGCGGTTTTAATCACTTTTAGCAACTTTTGTCAATATATATTCACAAGGTAGGTATCGTTCAACACGAGGGTTTTGCTACGTTCTCCCAGCAGCTCAAAAAAAGGAAGTGAACTCTGCTCCGTGCAGGTCAACAGTCCGGGCTTCTTCCTGATTGGCTGACAGCACGTCTCCAACTCCTCTCCTTCAAAATAAACTTCCCATTTATTTTCTCTTTACCTATATTTAATTGTTTTCGAGACAATTGAATGAATTGACTTCTTAATAAAGTTTCAGCTCTTTTAATATAGATTTTTGACCTTGGTTACACCCTCCCCTCTTGAATTCATGCACGCCTCTGTGCATGGAAGCGGCTGTTTAGTTACCGGTCCGAAGGGTAAGTTCAGGCTTGTTCTTGAATCTTCAACTTCCAACAAGGCATCAGTAAGAGCTGTACTCAGGCCTTGAAACAGAGACTGGACAATCGATATCAATGGGCTTCCAAGATGTGAATACTGTAGTCGTTCTGGTCTTTCTCTGTTCCTGGTTGAACGTCGTACAGTGCTGCTTTGTCCATCGGCTTCAATACTTTCAGATGGTGCTGTATCACTGGTAACTTTTGCAACACCATCCAGCTCTCTCTCTTCTCTTTCAACAAGGACAACCTTTTCAGGAGTTTGTTTATTTTTGTCGGTAAGAAAGTCATTTCCAACAGGTCCAGTGACACTGAAGGGTAAATGTACACTTGTTGATTCTTTAGCTCTTGTTCCTTCTTCAGGTGTTGTATGGGAAGTAGCAGGCGAACATCCACTTACGGCAGCAACTGGCAGTGCATGCGGTGGGTCTCCTGCTTCAGCGCTACATGAGTCGCCAGACGGATTAACAGGTAAGTGATCTTCATCCACTAGAGAATCAACAGGTTTGGATACGTTTCTCCCCTTGTCCTCTGAAAAGGGGGACTCAGAATTGATGTTTGAACCGGGAATTTCATAAACTGTTGTAAATCTTCCAATTTCTTTTTGTGGTTGTTCTCTGAACCACTCATATGGAATGTCATCCTCAGAGTCACACTGATCATTTACATCATCAGACAATTCAACTGACTTGCGTGTTCGTGGCCTGCGAACTTTTGGCAGATCTGGCTTTTCAACGCTCAGTGGGAGAGAACCACAGGGTAGTAGAAGGTCTCTGTGTAGAGTCCGCAAGGGCCCTTCCCTGCTCTCTGGTCTGAGGATGTAGACCGGAAGATCTCCAGCTTGCTTCACCACCACGTAAACATCCGGTTCCCACTTGTCGGCAAGCTTATGTTTGCCACGCAGGCGAACAGCTCTCACCAACACTCTGTCGCCAGCCTCTAATTTAGAGGCATTGACGTGCTTATCGAATCTTGCCTTGTTCTTTGCGGCTATCTTCGTGGCGTTTTGGGTGGCTATCTTGTAGCTCTCTTCCAGATGAGACTTGAGCTTTTGTACGTACTGTGAGTGAGACTTGTACCCATCATCCCTCAAGGGTAACCCAAGTGCCAGATCAATGGGCAGTCTTGGTTGGCGACCAAACATGAGTTCATAAGGTGTGAACCCAGTTACATCATTCTTCGTACAGTTGTATGCATGTACTAAGGGTTTCACAAAGTTTCGCCACTGGGATTTGTCTCTATTGTCAAGTGTCCCCAACATGTTCAACAATGTCCTGTTAAAACGTTCGACTGGATTCCCTCTGGGATGATAGGGAGTCGTACGGATTTTGTGGATTCCAGCAATTTTGCATAGCTCTTTGATTGTCCGTGACTCAAAGTCGGGTCCTTGGTCGCTGTGCAAGCGCTCAGGAATTCCATAATGGACCATGAAGTTGTCCCAAAGGCACCTGGCGACGGTCTGAGCTTTCTGATTTGGCGTCGGGATGGCAACCGCATACTTTGTAAAATGATCGGTGATCACCAAAATGTCTTTCGCACCACTCCTGTCAGGCTCTAAGGACAAGAAGTCCATACAAACAAGTTCCAGAGGCCTGGTGGACTTTATGTTCACCAACAATGCCGCCTTTTCTGGCTGTGCTTTTCTGCGGATGCACCGATCGCAGGTCTTGACTTTTCTTTCCACATCGGCCGCCATCTTTGGCCAGAAGAATCTGGTCCGTACCAAATCCAAAGTTCGTTCAATGCCTAGGTGGCCCATATCATTGTGAAGGCTCTGCAGAACTACACTCCGGAGCTCCTCAGGTAAGACAAGCTGATATGTAACTCTGCCATTGTCTTGACGTTTCCTGTATAGCACTTCGTCATGCAATTCAAGGCGATTCCACTCCCTTAGAAGGAAAGGATATCAGGGAGTTCTTTTCTGACTGTTGGAGGCAGCTTTTCTCCACTTTCCATTTGAGATATTACCTCCCGAAGGCAGGGGTCAGCTCGCTGTTTATCTCCAATCTCTCTCTCGGACAGATGAGGAAGACCAGGTAAATCATGCTGCTGTTCATTCACAAAGCTGTCCGGTAAGGCTTCAGGGGATATTGCCAGGGATTGCACCAGCGTCATGCCTCCATCTCCGTCTCCACATTCATCTGATTCACCACAAACAAGATGCCTCTCACAGATGGCGTGCACGATGTCTTGGCTCACAACACTCCCAAAGTCAGCCAAATGTGTTTGCATGAACTGACTGATGCGCTCCTGTTCTTTCTGGGACTTTAGGTCATTTGAAAGCTCTCCGTGTGGTCTCCTTGAAAGACCGTCTGCATCAGAGTTCAGTTTACCGGGTCTATATTGGAGCTTGAAAGTAAAGGCTGACAGAGCTGCTAGCCATCTGTAACTGGTGGCGTCCAATTTGGCACTGGTAAGAATGTATGTCAAGGGGTTACTGTCAGTCACAACTGTGAACTGATTTCCATACAGGTAATCATTAAACTTTTCAACAACAGCCCACTTTAAAGCCAGAAACTCTAACTTGTGGGCAGGGTATCGTGATTCACTGCGTGATAGGCCCCTGCTGGCATATGCAATCACTCGCATGTGACCCTCCTGCTCTTGATATAGGACTGCCCCAAGACCCAGGGTACTGGCGTCGGTGTGGAGGACGTAGGGTAACTTGGGGTCTGCAAACCCAAGAACAGGAGCTGTGGTGAGCTTTTCAATGATGGTGTTGAATGCTAGCTCACAACTGTCAGTCCACCGATCGCCAAAGGGCCTCCTTGGATCACGGTATTGGTTAGTTTGTGTCTTGTTCTTGATGCTCTTGTGCAGTGGGGGATAACCAGATGTCAAGTCGGTGAGGGGTTTGACGATGGCGGAATAGTCTTTTATAAATCGTCTGTAATAACCTGAAAATCCGAGAAAGGACCTTAGCTGTTTCAGGTCTTGGGGCCTTGGCCACGTTTTCAGGGCCTCCACTTTTCCAGGGTCAGTCCCCACTCCATCCTGTGATACGACATGCCCCAGGTACTTGACAGACGTTTGAAAGAACTTACATTTCTCCGGAGAGAGCTTAAGGCCAAATTCCTTGAGACGGTTCAGGACTTTCATCAGCCTCACCTCATGTTCTTCCAAAGTCTTTGAAAAGACGATGATGTCATCGAGAAATACAAGAACTTCCTCCAAATTCATATCTCCCACACATCTCTCCATCAAACGCTGGAACGTACTCGGGGCGTTTGTGACTCCTTGAGGCATCCGGTTAAATTCCCAAAACCCCATGGGACAGACAAAGGCGGTTTTGGGTTTGTCTGCTTCCTCAACCTGGATCTGATAATAGCCGGACTTTAGGTCAAGGACGGAAAACCACTTTGACCCGGTGAGTGAGGAGAACGCCTCTTCCATGTTCGGGAGTGCGTAAGCATCTTTCACAGTCTGGAGATTGAGTTTCCTATAATCAATGCAGAGACGGACCTCGCCATTCTTCTTCCTCACTACCACTATAGGTGACGAGAATGGAGACTCAGATTCTCTGATCACTCCAGCTTGAAGCAGTTCTTGTAAATGCTTACGGACAGCCTCCAAGTCATGGGGATGTATGGGACGAGCTTTGTGCTTGAATGGTGTCTCGTCTGAGAGCTTGATTTGGTGCTTAACCCGATCAGTTCTTCCAAAGTCAAGATCATTTTGTGCAAAAACTTCAGGCATGCTGTTCAGTTTCCATGTGATACGCTCTTTCCACTCAGCAGGAACAGGCGAATCGCCGAAGTTGAATTTGATGTCTGATTTCTGGAGAGAGTCTGGTTGTGAGGTAAGTACACTATGTTCTTGTGACAGAACTTTCTGAAAGGCACTGATCTCGCCAATAATACATCTTTGGGGGACAATAACATCGTGGTCTGACTCATTGGTAAGTACTACTGGGAGTTTGCATGGCTTTTTAGTGGGCAAATCAACAAGACAGGTTTTCACCAGCAGGCCACCTGGCAGTGAAGTTGAGGAAGGGTGCTCCAGAACTACTGATCTCTCTGTAGTGAACCCACTGACTGCAACAAAACCTTCCAAGACCACGGTTTGGCCAGCTGGAACCAACTGGGGGTCTTTACCATGCATCCTCACCACCCCAAGGTCACCGTCCTTACTCTGTCGCTGCCTGAGCTCAAGGACTTTGAGCACTGCCCTGTAGCCATGTGCTGCTGGCTGCTGTGTATCAGGAGCAGTCTCACAGTACATCTCATATAGTACATCAAGCGTGTTGGTACCTATCAGCATGAGTGAGCCAGAAGCAGCTTGAACATCTGGAACCACCAAGGCAAGGGTTGGCACCTTGATTTCCACTCCCACAAACTCTTTGGGGAAAGTGATACTCAACTCAATGTATCCGAGGTAAGGTACACACTGACCATTGGCTCCTTGAACTTCAAGTAAGTCGAACAGTGGTCTGATTTCATGTCCAGAAAGGTGTTGCTGATAGAAGGACTGAGGCACCGTGGTAACTTGGGAGCCTGTGTCCAGTAAGGAGATTGTGGAGCTCCCCTCCACTTCCACTCGGGCTGTGCTCTTTGTGCCTACTAAGCCTTTAGGTAGTTTGAATGGACGACCTCTTGTATGAGACTGTTTTAACATGGCACGTTGCTTGGGTTCAATGGGACATGATTGACTTATATCAGTTCTCGTCTGTCCCTCGACAGGAACTGAACTTAGTTTAAAGAAGAAGTAGGGGGGTTCTGTGCTTCCCACAACTGCTGTCGTTGTCTCAGTTCTTTCCGTTTTGCTGCTACCAGGGCAGGATTGGCATCAAACTCACAGGTGGCAACAATGTGCCCATCCTCCCCACAGCGAAAGCAGTACCAAGGCTTTGGCTTGGAAGTGGCACCCTCGTGAGAAGGTAAGTTGGTTTCTGTGGTTGCACGGTCAGGTTTTTGTGTGTTTGCCATTTTTGAAGTTTCTCTTTTGGGAGACACCATCTTTTTCTTTTTCATGAGAGACGTTAGCTGGCTTTTCAAGTCTGCAACTTGTTTCCTTAGCTCATTTACGCTACTAGTTTCAGGCTCTGCTTGGGTCTCACCACAGTTACACACCGTTTGCACGTGGGACACAGCCTTCTGCTTCGTGGTGCCCAAGTGTTGTTTCATTCGCACGGCCTTGGCTTCTTGCTTATCTTCCTCAGTACGTAACAGCCTTAAGAGTTCAGCGAACGTTGGGGGATTCTGTTTTTTGTGTTCTAGGTGGAGGTCATTAAGCAGAACGTTGTCCCAACAGCCCCTACAGAGCTGGCGAAGTAGGTGGCTGTCTATGTCCTGTGCTGGGACGCCTCCTCTGCGCACAGCTTTACACAGGGCAACTTGAAGACGTTGCAGGTAGGAAGACGGTTTTTCTCCAGAGTCCTGGAATGTGTTCATGAACCGTACAAACAGTTCCTCGCCGTCTTCAACGGTGGAAAAGGCAGAGTCTAAAATTTGCAGATATGCCGTAGGGGATGCTTCAGGACTAAGATGTCTAACAACATCGGAAGCTGGAACAAGAAGACTTTCAAGGATTTTCCTTGCTTTCTCAAGATCAGAAACAGATACATCTTTCATCATCAAATCAGCATGAGAACGCCAAGTGTCGTAATCAACCTCACTGTATGGTCTAGGGATTTTCCCCGAGAAAGCTCTCAACTTCAAAGTGGGATGAGAGTGTGACGGTTTATCCTCGTTCCTCACAATGTGCTCAACAACTATCCTTTGTACCTCAGGTGGATTGAGTTCACTGGGGCTCAGAGTCATAGGTGTCTTTGAGTTAGAGGAAGAAGTAGATGTCCTCTGATTAACATCCAAGGGGTTAAGGTTGAGAGGGGCAACATCAACCAGCCGTTGTGACGGAACATCATGCAAGCTGTGCTCTACAGCATGCTGAACTTCCTGTGGGTGTTGGAGGGAAGTAGGATCCCCACTAGGTGCAGCACCCTCAATAGACTCCTCTATTTGAGACATCACCTCCTTTAACACCTGCTCAATGTCCTGTCCACTGAGTTTAGCTATTTCTTTGAGCTTCTCAAGGTAAGTCTGTGTGACAGTGCTGCCTACTTGTTGTGCGTAGACACTTGAAAGAGCTCGGACATGGTAGGTGACATCAGGGCATTCTGGAAATGGGTGAATGTAAGGCAAAAAAGGTTCTAATGCCTGTACAGCAGTGCCATGGTTATACTCTACTATCAGGTTTGTATGAAACTCTGTAGTTGGGTCATCTATCTTTACAGTCCTATTAATTGAACCATACTTTTCCAAAAAGTCAAGAATGTTTTCATCTTGCTCTGATCCTGTCAACCCACTCACTAGGACTGCATTTGGGACTTTGACGCTCAATTTATCAACAATATCCATTTTCTAGGGGTGTGTTAAATTATTATGCAATAAACAAAAGCAGTTTGTTCCAAGTAATTGTTTGGCAATGAACTAGGCTCCTGGCTGGCTCGCCAACTTTATGTAACCCTTTAGAGGGGGTGAACAGAAAGGGATTACTCTATATGATAAATATCTATGGCCAGTAAGATCAGAAGTTCTATGTTCGTCTATGGAGCCCAGGAATTAACCAAACAATACACCAGGAATGACTCAACAACAGTTTACTTGCTTTGAGAAAACAAAGACGCTTCTCTTTTAATTTATAGACGAGAAGGATAAGCCAAAAACATAAACAACATAACAATTACACACTATCAGATTACACAAAATTTTACCCGGGTAAGTAAAAAAATAAAATATAACCAAGTCCCCACAGCTGTGATTTAAAGTTCAGAGTTTCTGTTTTCAGTCACTTCAAATCAGGTTCAGTTCAATCCACTGTGAATGTGAAAGGTTTGTCCTACCGCGCAGTTGGTATGCGTGTGTGTGTGTGTGTGAAATGAGGTGCTAAATCCTGTAGGCGCCGTATCTCTAGTTCTCCACTGGGCTGGGGCTCGCCATCAAAGTCTCAATCCAGGCTCCAACTTCCAGACAGATCAAAGGTTCAACAGGGTCCAACAAAAAAACCTGACCTACAGTGAGTAAGGTCAGAACATTTGTTTAGCTTTCAATCATGAACTGTAGAATATAATTCATGTTAACTGAACAATTATTGTAACATGAAATTACCATATTGGTAACAACCATCCTCACAATATTCCTAGAGGTAATTATTGAAAAACCTTTTCAATATCATATCAAAGTATCACTTACACAAAATATTTAGAACACAAAATAACATACTAGTATGCTGAAAACAGTCTGTGTACCCTCTGACATATGAGGGCATGCTTAGGCACATCTCAAATAAAATATAGCACTCAAAGATAATTAAAACATATCTTAATATGCTCAAAGTGCACAGATTACACAGATGCTTTAAGTGCTAAATCAACACAGTCAAATTTATAACAATTACGCAACATATTGCACAACGCTGAATTAAGTTTGCAGTTCTAAACCACCAGCTAATGGTTCTAGCGCTTGTGAATGGTGTCTGACATTGTGCTAGTTAGCATCTCAGCTAGCGCTTCATGCGCGCTAGCATTAGCGGCTAGCGCTTAGCGGCTAACGCTTTGCATGGTAGAACGATCGCTCACCAATGCGTTTCTTCATCCGAGAGGCGTCAGGTCTCTCCAACTGCACGCCCAAAGGTCCAGGGCTCCCCACTGGAGTGTCTCAAGCGGTTTTTAATCACTTTTAGCAACTTTTGTCAATATATATTCACAAGGTAGGTATCGTTCAACACGAGGGTTTTGCTACGTTCTCCCAGCAGCTCAAAAAAAGGAAGTGAACTCTGCTCCGTGCAGGTCAACAGTCCGGGCTTCTTCCTGATTGGCTGACAGCACGTCTCCAACTCCTCTCCTTCAAAATAAACTTCCCATTTATTTTCTCTTTACCTATATTTAATTGTTTTCGAGACAATTGAATGAATTGACTTCTTAATAAAGTTTCAGCTCTTTTAATATAGATTTTTGACCTTGGTTACACAGGTCTGCTACCCATTGTACATCATCAGTCTGTTAATTTCCCGTAATTCACCTAAATGTAAGTTATGTAGACGAATAATGGAAAATCCATTGAAAAACAATGGGGTTCCACATCGGTTCTGTGTGAACCGCATAGCCTTGCTCCTGAGATCCACAAATCCTCGGCTAAGGGGTCCAAGCCCGAGGATGCGGACCGCAGTAGCAGGAAAGCGCTAAACACGAAACCTGTGACGATTTTTTTGTCATGCCGCTCAGAGGCTCTGTACCAATTTTGGTAAAGATAGGCCATTAGGGGGTGCTGTAACGTTTATTGGTTTTGTCAAAAATATACAATTCACTACTGCAGCCAGGGGCATTAAAGTATGACCCCCCTAAACCTCTTGGTTCCTGTTTCCTCAGCCATGTCTGCTAGCCTCAGACTCTTTGTATGCTGTTGCTATGGCTGCGCTGCTAGTGCTAGTTAGCCACGGAGTAGCTTACCATGGCAGTGACGTAGTAGATTGTGGAATTCCAAAATGGCGGCGCCCACGTAAAAAACAACAACACTTTCAACTTACCATTTTATACATTTTAACAAATTCACCCATAATAATAATAGGACCAATGAGAAGAAACGAAATACATCTGTTATATCACCATTACTCAAATTCCAGTTCAGTTCATTTTTAAAGAAGGTGTTGTATCCGGCCTAGGAGCTGATTTGATTCTTTAAATCTTGTTGGCACATTGGTAATTACAGATCATGATTTTCATTTTCATTGAAAGATTTTTTACAGATAATTTGGGTTCTGTTGAAAACGCAGAGAGCATCATGAAGACCAAGGAACACACCAGGCAGGTCTCAGATACTGTTGTGGAGAAGTTTAAAGCCGGATGAAACCAAAATCAAACTTTTTGGCCACAATGCAAAACAATATGTTTGGTGTAAAAGCAACACAGCTCATCACCCTCAACACACCATCCCCACTGTCAAACATGGTGGGGGCAGCATCATGGTTTGGGCCTGCTTTTCTTCAGCAGGGACAGGGAAGATGGTTAAAATTGAGGGGAAGATGGATGCAGCCAAATACAGGACCATTCTGGATGAAAACCTGTTGAAGTCTGCAAAAGACCTGAAACTGGGACGGAGATTTATCTTCCAACAAGACCATGATCCCAAACATACAGCAAAATCTACAAAGGAATGGTTCACAAATAAACATATCCAGGTGTTAGAATGGCCAAGTCAAAGTCCAGACCTGAATCCAATCCAGAATCTGTGGAAAGAACTGAAAACTGCTTTTCACAAACGCTCTCCATCACACCTCACTGAGCTCCAGCTGTTTTGCAAGGAAGAATAGGCAAGAATTTCAGTCTCTCAATGTGCAAAACTGAAAGAGACATACCCCAAGCGACTTGCAGCTGTAATCGCAGCAAAAGGTGGCTCTACAAAGTATTACCACAAGGGGGCCAAATTATTTTGCACGCACCACTTTTCAGTTTTTAATTTGCTAAAAAAGTTTAAAATATCCAATAGATTTCGTTCCACTTCACAATTGTGTCCCACTTGTTGGTGATTCTTCACAAAAAATAAAAATGTTATATCTTTATGTGTGAAGCCTGAAATGTGTCAAAAGGTTGAAAAGTTCAAGGGGGCCGAATAGTTTCGCAAGGCACTGTACAAACAGAACACCAGAAGAATAATAATTTTAAAAAAGTAATCTTCTAATCTGCTCGGTTTTCTGCATTTGGCCACATGTTCTCATCCACATCACACCTGATATCTTCTCTGCCGAGGCATCGTGGGAAGAATCTTTTTGCATGCCTTATCCACCCCTGGCAGTGTTCAGCTGTGATGTCTTGGCATGCAGCATCCACATCCAGGAGGGACATTTGGTCATGTGGACAATGGTCAAATACCTTCCATCTCCAGACTGAAAAAAACTCCTCAATGGGGTCGAGGAAAGGAGAGTAAGGGGCAAGGAAGTGGGACATCATCCTTGGATGGGCGTCAAACCAGGCTGGGATTGTACAGGAATGGTGGAATGCCAAATTGTCCCATGTGATCACATATATTGACAAGTGTTCTCCCACGGCAACGCCTTTTCGCCAAGTTGAAGCCAGCCTCGTCAACACAGATAATTTCATGTGGGACTTGATTGGCCTCCAACTCCATGACTCTCTGAAAGTAATTAGACACAGTGTATGTAACTGCTGTGCTGTACTGTATATCTACTGTATGTCCTCATGTACTCCAGGTTTATAGAGTAATTTACAGTAATGACTGTATTGCATAACCTCACCTGGACGTATTGGTGACGGAGTTCTTTGATGCGTTCACTGTTCCTTTCAAAAGGAACTTTGTATAGTTGTTTCATTCGGACTCTGTGTTTAGCTAGAGTCAGAGAAATAGATGTTAGGCTGATTGCTGCAATGTTCCAAAAGACAAGGTTGTCCTCTACAACTCTGGACTGAATGTCCAGGCATAAAGTCACTCTAATACTGTAAATGGTAATTTTACAGTATTTACACTTTGATGTAGGAGAAGCAATATCCTACATGTTGGTTGCTCTGGAAATACGGACAATTGATGCCACTGTGTCCCGGCTGATATTTGTCTGTACTCGTTCACCAGCCTCTCTGTATGATAGCCCGTGGTTTATGACATGGTCAATGATAGCAGGTCTTATCTGATCAGTTACCCTCGCTCTGGTCCTTCTTTGAGCGCCACCACGCATTCTAACTCCTCTTCCTCTACCTTGCCCCACTCCTCTCTCTTGTCCTGGTACTCGTCTTCTTCGCCCTCGTGCAGGCATTTTTTTCTTTCTTTCTTTCTCTCTTTGTGTTGCTCTAAATTCTTCCTTTTCCAGCCAGGACCAGCCCAAAGAGTCCTCTTTTAGAACATATGATCATGTGATTGAAAGAACCTCAACACAGTGTGCTTCCTAGATGGGAATCAGCTGTGATTTCATCAATTGCATGACTTCAATAAGCTGTTTCTCATTAGCAATGGAATAAAAATACAGGGAATATATTTGTTTTTCAATTCACAATATGAATAGTTGTTCACTTTGCCTTTAGCCTGTAAGGTCAGGTTTAGAACATGGTGTTATCTGTTCTGACATACAGTGTTAAAGCATTGGCAAATATGGCAGTAAAAGTCTATTGTTTTGGTCTTGTTTGAGCTTGTGTGTAAAAGGAGTTTAAGCATTTTACATTTGAGTTAATTATATGCATTATGTGGTAAAGCAACAAGAAATGTGTTAATAATATAGCTTACACATGCTGATGTAGTGCTAACTGTGTTAAGAGTTCTGTAAAATTGTTAGAAGTATTGAAAAATCTGTCATAGCAATTGTAAAAAACTGTAAAGCATTGGTAAATTTGGCAGTAGAAATCTATTGTTTTGGTCTTGTTTGAGCTTGTGTGTAAAAGGAGTTTAAGCATTTTAAATTTGTGTCAATTATATGCATTATGTGTTAAAGCAACAAGAAATGTGTTAATAGTATAGCTTACACATGCGGATGTAGTGCTAACTGTGTTAAGAGTTTTGGAAAATCTGTCATAGCAATTGTAAAAAACTGTAATGAAATAGACATAATGCTGATACAAAGCATAACAATTAGCCGAGGATGGTTTCGATCCATCAACAATGCTCTGGAGCTGAAAAATTTGTATTTCAAATTTTGAGGGAAGGACCAAGGTTCCAACAGCTTAGGAGTTGTAAAGTTAAACATTTGGTAGACCTTGCAACTATCTTCTATGTGATCTTCCTGATTACTCACACATTGATTATTCACATGTAACACTTGTGATTGGCTGGTGTTTTAAAAAAAGGGCATTTTGAGTAAAGATATCAGGAAGGAGTCTACCAATTTATATGCTGGTGGTCCAGGTAGCTTTGTCATTCATTAGGCTACTTTTACTTTTATACTTTAAGTAAATTGCTAAGCCTGTACTTTGTTACTTTTACTTGAGTAAAGAAGTTAAATCAGTACTTCTACTTTTACCAGAGTATTTGTTAACACAATTATCTGTACTTCTACTTGAGTACGGGCAGTGAGTACTTTTGCCATGTCTGACAGTCATTGGTATGCAGGTCACTTGATGTAATACAAGCAAATACATAAGGCCCCACCCAACAGTTTTGTGATACGTGGCGTTCAACTGTATGTCAATGATCAAGCTTGTTGCTGTGACCAAGAAACCACCAGCAACATGACTGATACATCATCAGTTCCCAAATTTTCTTGGATGCCAAACATTTAAATTTAAAGTCAGATTCCAATTGACATGTAAGAACAATATAATGTACGTCCAGCTTCTACATTTCCACATAAGTCAGCTTCCCCAATTTCTGAGTAACAGGAAAATAGCCTGATAAGCATACATGTACAGCTCAACCTCAAAAAGCCATAAAGCAAATGTTTGTGGCTTAAAGATCGAGCTCCCGCTCATGAAACATCAGACAGTAGCAGTCTCTGTGGCGCAATAGGTCAGCGCAGTCGGCTGTTAACTGTTAGATGTCTTTTTAACAGGCAGAAACCTCAGACCAAAACTTACTCATGGTGGGCAGTCATCTGACAAAACCAGTTGGGGGAGAGGGTGACAGAGAGAGAGAGAGAGAGAGAGAGAGAGAGATAACGGAATGAAAAGATGAACAGTGGTAATTATGGCAGAAGTTAAGGTAATAGAACTATTACTAATAATAGTAGCAGTAATAGTGCAGGGCGTCCAGCAGAACCACGGCAGCAGCTGCATCCACTACTCAGGTGCCTCCACAATCCAAGGAAGTCTGAGAGGGGAGAAAGCACAAGGGCTTCTGAAAAGAAGCAACATTAGTTACATGCATACTTTTTTCAAGTATCAACAACAACTATCATAAAGATGATAGCCTGCACACATCCTTGCAGGGGGCACCCAGATTTGAACTGGGGACCTCTTGGTCTGCAGTCAAATGCTCTACCACTGAGCTATACCCCCACATACTCTATGCTGGATATGCTTATGGAGCAGCAAAACAATGGCTGGGCCTCCACCATGTGGTTACCTTCACATTCTGAGAAAGTATCCAAATCTCATCTACTGTATGAAAGGGAGTTACAGTTTTTTACAATTGCTATGACAGATTTTTCAATAATTTTAACAAATTTCCAAAATTATTAACACATTTAGCACTACATCCGCATGTGCAAGCTATACTATTACAGATTTTTACAATTCCTATGACGGATTTTTCAATACATTTAACAAGTTTCCTAAACTAATAACACACCAACACACACAAAACACACAACTGGCAAAACAGTTAATTTCATGCTCAAACTCACACATTGTAAACTAAACTAATCTACTCCAAAACTAATTTTCAAAATACAATAATACACTAACACTACACACTATGTCTAACAAAACACTGCAAACATGTTTCAAAATCAAATAATTATTCCAAACACTAACACATGTTCTCTTCCAACAGGAACATTTAGTTAATCATAACACAATGACAAAAAAAACTCTATCATCAGCTAACATTACAAAAACTTCATTATGTTAGATGTGTCAGGTATGCCCTTATACAATAGACAGTATATTGTATTGATTATAGATTGTGTTTTGCACATGCATTTTCAATTCAATTTTATTTATAGTATCAATTCATAACAAGAGTCTCGAGACACTTTACAGATAGAGTAGGTCTAGACCACACTCCTGAATTTACAAGGATCCAACAGTTCTAGTAGTTTCCTCCAGAGCAAGCAACAGTGCGACAGTGGTGTGGAAAAACTTCCTTTTAGGAAGAAACCTCATTCAGACCCAGGCTCTTGGTAGGTGGTGTCTGACGGGCCGGTTGGGGTTAGAATGAAGAGTGGAAATAACAAAAAGTAGAAAAAATAGTAGTTTGTAGCAGTTCTTTGTAGTAGTTCATGGCATAGCAGGGCACTGTGGGCATTACAAGGCACAGCAGGAGAATCTTTTGAAAAACCTCATAAAGTCGTTACTACTAAGAGCTCTGGGAATACTTGGCTCAGTAGAGCTGTGACCATCCGTCAGCCAGGCTACAGTGCTGAAAAGAAACCTCACTTCACTTCGTTCACCATTGCATTGTTTTCTGAACCGGAGCTACAATACAGCTAATTCTACAGTCTATGGTTAAGGTCACATTTATATTCAGATTATGTAAGATATATATCACAAAAGTTCCGTAGTGTAGTAGATATCACGTCTGCTTTACATGCAGAAGGTCCTGTGTTCAATCCCCAGTGGAACCAGACTTATGCTATAAAGTAAGAACTAAAGCTGGGGAACAATAGTCTGTAAGGGGGGGGAAGAAGAGGAAAAAGGGGAAGAGGGAGGTAAGAAGGAAAGGAGAAAAAAAGAAGAAATGAGAGGAAAGATGATAAATTAGTTTTATAGTTATGGGATGCCTTTTGTTGTCGGCAGGATTTGGACCTTTGGACCTTTTACTGGGATACCCAGAGATGGGAAGTTACAAAGTACAAATACTTCGTTACTGTACTCAAGTAGATTTTTCAGATATTTTTACTTTATTTGACTATTAATTTTTTTTTAGTTTTTACTTTTACTCCTTACATTTTAACACAAATATCTTACTATTCTATCTTACCATCTGACGTATGTTCTACTCTTTTCATTTTACCATTGAGTAAACAATTCCATAACCATGGCTTTTCTAGTCAATGACATACTGGAGCTGCATTTCCGTGATGAAAAATTGCTAAAGAGCTGGTTTATGTGGCTCGTTGGTCTAGGGGTATGATTCTCGCTTAGGGTGCGAGAGGTCCCGGGTTCAAATCCCGGACGAGCCCAAAGGACTAAATGTGGTTAATATCTAATTATACATTTAGAGTCCATCTTGTAATCAGATTCATCCAGATAACTAACAGCAGGCATATGTGTTTATGTAGAATAATAGGCAATAATGCTTATATTCATTTCAAGTGAAATGACTCTGTGTAGCCACCACGGAAAACATGTAAATGAGAAGATGACGTAGCAGGAGCCACTACGGTAGCAAGTAGTATGAAAGGCCAAAAATCCGCAAAAGGAGGTTGGTTGGGGTGTTGGACGGGTCAAACAGAAGATCTAGTAGAGTGTGATCGTGTACCGCCTGTCACGTTTCCTAAGCCCCCTTCTGTGTAGTACGTATTTATTTTGTTTTTAGATGTATGGCTGTTGTATTGTATAACCTGTGTGTTATTTATGTTACATGCTGCTGCACAACAAATTGTCCCCCGGGGATTATAAAGACTACTTGAACCTTGAAGGGTGACAGGACTTGGTAAAATGTCTTCCGCAGAAGTTTTGTCTCTCATCCAAGAGACTTCTTTAGTTGTTTTTTTTTTACACAGAAAGGGTTGGACACAGTGTCCACTCCCCCACCCATATCTGACAATTGAAAGCTGTGGGGAAAGGGGGGTTCCAAAGCTAATAGACCATTCAACAAGCAGTTCTGATGCACTATACTGGCCCATTCAGGATGAGCACTGTTTACTCTGACTGCAGCAACACAAGTTCAAATTTCAGTGATACCTAATTTTTATGGTGATTACGAGACTGAATGCAAAGTGTGTATCCCCCATGTAACTCAAAGCCTATCACTCCCAGTCAATACCATCAAATGTGGAGCTTCTTCAAGTTACATTACAACCAGGTGACTCCTCAACATGCCCCCACCAACATACTGTTTATAGTCTAACTGGCAGAGGACATTAAACCTGTAAGCTCACTTTAAACTAAATGTGGAAAGTTGATTTTTTTCACCTATACTGTGGCTTAAAAACACA
The DNA here is from genome assembly GCF_008692095.1 of Etheostoma spectabile. Classification (NCBI taxonomy): domain Eukaryota; kingdom Metazoa; phylum Chordata; class Actinopteri; order Perciformes; family Percidae; genus Etheostoma; species Etheostoma spectabile. Next base: position 81,260 of record NW_022603358.1, read on the forward strand.
TTCCACTGAGATTTGAACTCAGATCACTGGATTCAGAGCCCAGAGTGCTAACCATTACACCATGGAACCTTTAAAAGTGTTGCAAGTGTTTGCTTGACAGTTTCTTTCATAATATCCACATAATATTGATATGATATGATATGATATTGAAGGCACACAACAATCACAACAAAGATGAAAAAGCAACAATTATTGGCCAACTTAAGTCATTTAGATAGCTAAGCATTCAGAGGATGTGGGAAAAGGCAAGTCAAGGACAGTGTCAGACCCGACTGGCAGAATAACCCAAACGCAGACAAGGAGAAGTTCAATGAAAGTTTATTGAAACTAATCCGTGAACCAGATGACCAACCCAGGTGAAGCAGAGGAAAAAGCTGTGACGGCAGGGGAGTGAAGACAATCCGGAGGTGTAGAGTGTTGATGGTCCGTAGCAGGATTACTGGATGTGCAGACAGAGAGACAGACGTTACCAAATACGAATACAGACGTGAAGCAAACAAACAGCAAATGTCAGATGAGGCGCCAAACACATACTAGGTAGACTAACGATCCGACAGGGACTGGATGTCAGGTCACGGTATAAGAGCTGGTGGTGATGATGATGAGACACAGGTGGGTGCTGGTGATTAGGCTGAGCAGGAACAGGTGATGATGATTAGGCTGAGCAGGAACAGGTGATGAGTGAAGGAGGCCACACCTCCCCAGGTTGCATGGCAACAGGAACCATGATGCACAGACCGAGACAACAAACATACAGACAGACAACAGGATCAGAGCGGGGGATGCCTGACAGTAACCCCCCTCCGACGACCGCCACCAGGCGGACCACCCGGAGCACCGGGCTGGCGACGGTAAAAGTCCCGTAGCAGACCATCATCCAGAATCTGGCGACGAGGTATCCAGCTCCGCTCCTCCGGTCCATACCCCTCCCAATCCACCAGGTACTGAAACCCACGACCCCGCCGACGGGAGTCCATGATGCGATTGACGGTGTAAACGGGACCCCCATCGATCACACGCGGAGGTGGAGGACGAGCCGGAGGGGGCAACAGGGGGCTAAGCAGAACAGGTTTCAGCCGAGAAACATGGAAAGCAGGATGTACCTTGAGTGATCGAGGCAGTGTCAACCTGACCACCGCAGGATTAATCAGGCGCTCCACAGTGAACGGCCCAATGAACCGGGGTGACAACTTCCGAGATTCAGTCCGCAGGGGCAAGTCCCGAGTTGACAGCCACACCCGGTCCCCAACAGACTAACCGTGGGGCCGGAACGCGGTGGCGATTGGCCTGGGTTTGGTATTGACCAGAAACCCTCAGCAACGCAGTCCGAGCTCGGTGCCATGTCCTGTGGCAGCGGCGGATATGAGCCTGAACAGACGGCACCGCCAGATCCTTCTCCTGAGACGGAAACAAAGGGGGTTGATAACCATATACGCATTGAAAAGGAGACATACCAGTAGCGGACGTAGGGAGCGTGTTGTGAGCATATTCCACCCAAGGAAGCTGAAATGCCCAGGAGCTGTGGTTCGCGGACACCAGGCAACGCAGCGTGGTCTCCATCTTCTGGTTAGCCCTTTCAGCTTGGCCATTGGTTTGAGGATGAAATCCAGATGACAGGCTGACGGTGGCGCCGATGGCAGAGCAAAATGCCTTCCATACCGCCGAAGTGAATTGGGGACCACGGTCCGAGACAATGTCGCAAGGCAGACCATGAACACGGAAAACCTCCCTCACCAGAATCATGGCCGTCTCCTTGGCAGAGGGAAGTTTAGGCAGAGGCAGGTAATGGGTGAATTTACTGAATCTGTCAACAACAGTGAGAATCACAGTGTTACCTTCAGAAGGAGGCAAACCGGTAACAAAGTCCAGCGCCAGGTGCGACCAAGGGCGACGAGGAATGGGCAGTGGCCGCAGAAGACCCGCAGCAGGCCGATTGGATCCCTTGTTCTGAGCACAAACAGGACATGCAGAAACAAAAACACGAGTATCCTCACCCATGGCAGGCCACCAGAAACGCCGCCGAAGCATGGCCATAGTGCGCGCCACACCAGGATGACATGAGGTCTTGGCAGAATGTGCCCACAGAAGTACATTAGAGCGGACAGTCTCAGGGACGAAAAGTCGCCCCGGAGATCCGTTACCTGGGTCTGGTTGGTTGTGCAGAGCGGCCAATACTTCCTCCTCGATCCTCCAAAAGACAGCGCCGATGACCTTGTCCCGAGGCAAGATGACTTCACGCTCCACTTCCTTCTCCTCCAGCACGGAATACATGCGGGACAAGGCATCAGGCTTGCCATTCCGAGAACCGGGCCTGAAAGTGAGGGAAAAGTTAAAACGTCCAAAGAACAGTGCCCATCGGGCCTGCCGGGGATTGAGTCGTCTGGCCGACCTGACATATTCCAGGTTCTTGTGGTCGGTCCAGACCACAAATGGTTGAGAGGCACCCTCCAACCAATGTCGCCACTCCTCCAATGCGAGCTTCACGGCTAGTAACTCGCGATTTCCCACGTCGTAGTTCCTCTCCGCAGGGGACAGACGACGAGACAGAAAGGCGCAGGGATGGAGCTTCCCGTCCTTAGCCGAACGTTGGGACAAGATAGCACCAACCCCGACGTCCGAAGCATCCACCTCGACCACGAACTGACGGGACACGTCCGGTTAAGTGAGAATCGGAGCCGAGGTGAAATGACCCTTCAACTCCAGAAAGGCGTCCTCAGCAGCAGTACTCCAGCAGAAATCCTTAAGACTTGAGGTCAAGGCGGTCAGGGGGGCGGCCACCCGACTGTAATCCCGTATGAAACGTCGGTAGAAGTTTGCAAATCCGAGGAAACGTTGAAGCTGCTTCCTGGTCTCCGGCGTAGGCCACTCCAACACTCCACGTACCTTCTCCGGATCCATCTGGACTTGACCCTCAGACACGATGTACCCCAGGAAGGAGGTGGTGCGAGCGTTGAAGGCACATTTCTCCGCCTTAACAAAGAGTCGATTCTCCAACAGTCTCTGGAGCACCTGGAGAACATGTTGTTTGTGCTCCGAAACGTCCTTGGAGTAGATAAGGATATCGTCCATGTAGACAAACACAAACTGCCCCACCATGTCCCTGAGGACATCGTTGATAAGGCACTGAAACACAGCAGGCGCGTTAGTTAGTCCAAACGGCATGACCAGGTATTCAAAGTGACCCATAGGAGTGTTGAATGCAGTCAGCCACTCATCACCCTCCCTGATCCGTACCAGATGATACGCGTTCCGAAGGTCAAGCTTAGTAAAAATCACAGAGCCTGACAGACAGGTTTTCCAAAAGTAGAATGGGAGCCAGAGCGTTCCTCTCCTGTGGAACCAGGTTCCAGTTTGGTTCAGGAGGCAGACACCATCTCCACATGTAAGAGTAAGCTTAAGACTTTCCTCTTTGATAAAGCTTATAGTTAAGGCTGGCTCAGGTGAGTCCTGAACCATCCCTTAGTTGTGCTGCTATAGGCCTAGACTGCCGGGGGACTTCCCATGATGCACTAGGTACCTATCTCCTCCTCCTTCTCTCCATCTGTATGCAACCTCATATGCCTTTGAGATACAAGAACTTCTTCACTTGCGTAAATGGCCTATTTGTGCAAACAAAAGGTGGCCAAGAGGAAGCTGATCAAGAGGGAGAGTTGTTTTATTGTACACACTGGCAGTTAAGTTTATTTGTCTGTAGCCAAAAAATTGCATTAGGTTATCAACGTTTTGAGCAAAAACGAATACCACAGCTCAAGTCCCTGTAAGGCAAAAGCTTGATTCTGGGATATGTATGAAGTGCTCGCTATTTTCAGTTCAGGAGATTCTTTTTTCCACAGCTTTTTGTTTTAGAAGCCTGGGTAGCTCAGTCGGTAGAGCATCAGACTTTTAATCTGAGGGTCCAGGGTTCAAGTCCCTGTTTATGTGTAAAGTTGCACTTTTTGCTAGATGAGTTGTCCATTTGACTTGCCTGAACACTTCAGACACTGCCATATCATTTGTGTTCCATGCATAAGTCTTTAAAAAGAATTGTGGCTGTTTTTTTTCAAGCAGGTTTGTATCAAAACAATGTTGCTGGTACGTCTAAATGAATAATGGGCAACCTACATCCATCTTGCCAGCACCCAAATCTCTGTACTCATCTCCCTGCTTGGATAGAAGGTCATCTGGTGCATTTTTCCTGTCACGAGGGCTAAGAGTATAAAAGCGGAACAAGAGGGAGAGTTCTTTTTTGTACCCACCAGCAGTAAAGTTTACTCGTCTGGAGTTGTGTTGTTTGAATTAGGTTATCAACGTTTTGAGCGAAAAAGAATACCACAGATAAAGTCCTTGGTAAGGCAACAGCTTTATTGTGGGATGTGTATGAAGTGCTGATCTCCATGCTTGGATGGCAAGTCATCTGGTGGATTTTTCCTTCCATGGCAACAGCTTAATCTTCTTCATTTACTTGCACCTCAATTTATAGTTCAGGAGATTGTTTTTTCCATAGACCTCTTTTTTCAATGTTGGTGGTACGTCTAGATGAACAATGGCCAGCCTACATCCATCTCGCTAGCACCCAAATCTCTGTGCTGATCTCCCTGCTTGGATGGCAAGTCATCTGGTGGATTTTTCCTGTCACGAGGGCTTTTGATCAAACTACGTATAGTGCTTCGGCATGAGGACACTAAGAGTATAGAAGCGGAACCAGAGGGAGAGTTGTTTTATTGTACCCACTAGCAGTAAAGTTTATTTGTCTGTAGCCATAAAATTGCATTAGGTTATCAACGTTTTGAGCAAAAAAGAATACCACAGCTCAAGTCCCTGGTAAGGCAACAGCTTGATTCTGGGATATGTATGAAGTGCTCGCTATTGTCATCTGTCATGCAGGTTTACTGGATGTTCACAGTCTGCTAGTGGCCATGATGAGTTGTGACTTTGAGCTTTCTAACCGTTTTAGCCAATTTAGCCAATTTTCAACCAGTTTGTGCAATAACATTTGGTGTTCTCAGGCAATGTGCAAATCATGGTCTACCCTCCTGCTGTCCAGAAGACTGTGATCATGGCAACAGCTTTTTTGGTGTTCATTTAATTGCACTTCAAATTGTAGTTCAGGAGATTACCTGGTACGCAATAGCTATTCAACTTTGAAAGGTATTGTTGATCTCAGAAACAACGATAGACAGCACCATCTTATCACAATGTTTGTGTTTCTTCAAAGTTTGCAAAAAAATTCACATGAACTCGCAAATCAAAATCAATTGATGAGATTTTGGAGGTCAAAGGTTCGACGTCAAAGTGACTGTGTCCTCATGTCTGTCCATCCGATTCTTGTGAATGCAATACCTCTGAACGCCTATACGTTCAGCACAAGAAACGCCCTGATTTCGATTTTGGAGGTCAAGGGTCTAGGTTACTGTTTCATTATGTCTCCAGAACTGTGTATGTATTTCTCCTGAACTGGTGAGCTAGGGTGATGTAAATCCCCAGTGGCCTAATGGATAAGGCACTGGCCTCCTAAACCAGGGATTGGAGGTTGGAGTCCCATCGGGGGTGATTTTCAGCAGAGTGGCGCAGCCGAAGCGTGCTGAGCCCATAACCCAGAGGTTGATGGAACGAAACCATCCTCTGATAATTCAATTTTGCTAGTGACACAATGTTAGACTCTCTGAAAGGGTGATGAATCAAGAGATTATGACCCTCAACCTGATTTCCATGGTGAGATGAATCATAATATAACTGCTGGAAAAGTTGTTGACAGCCCATGAAAAGTGGCAAGTCATGCTCTGGCAGTTTACTGTCCATTTCAAAAAATCAACATCCACTACCCTGTCAGAACCCTGTAGTAATGCTGACTTTCCGGTTATGTGATTGGTAAGTGGTTGGGCTGTATACAGGTTTTGATTATATCCATCAGTTGCATGGACGGGACTTCAATAGCCCGGTTCCACCGCGCGATCACTGATATTCTCCATCACCCAGCCAGGTTTAAATAAGACAAAATAAACCAATATTAGAATCTGATATTAATTAATTTACTATTACACCTTTAGAAGAGAGAGATCTGATGTTTAAGAGTACATGTAGCGTCCCTGGCTGAATAATGGTCTGGCTCTTTATTAACTGATGATTCAGTTATCTTCTTCAATCTTTATTGTCCCTTTTTTCAACATTCCTTATTACAGATTGAACATCTTGAATCACCGTAAGAGCTGAGAAAAACATGAAAAAACACAACACCTTCACTTTACATACAATGCGCTGTAGTATCTCTCAAGTGACAGGCTAATGGCATTTGTTACTGTTAGCTTAACTTGCAAACTTGTATTCTCTAACCTCAGCAAAACTAAAAAACGGTATACAACAACGTAACTCAGCCTACAAATAGTTGTAACATAAATGAAGTGTGAAACTAACATACCTTGTGCCTCTAACAGCTAGGTGCTAAACAATATTATTATGTGACCGCTTTTTCCTTTTTCGTTTTGTGGCCGTACATTTTCTTCCGGTTTTCGGAACTTTCAAAATAAAAGCATGAGCGTCAGAAAATGACAACCAGAGAAGCACTATATGGGCTATTTACAGTACACATTTAATTCTCCTATTCTTTTGCACTATTGCAAATTGGCTTTATGTGACAATTAATAACTTCAAGATTCCTCACAGTGGTGCTGGAGGCCAGGGTGATGCCATCCAGGGTAATTATCTTTTTGGATAATGCGTCACGGAGGTGCTTGGGCCCCAGAGCAATAACTTCAGTTTTATCTGAGTTTAACATTAGAAAATTACAGCTCATCCAGATTTTAACATCCTGAAGGCACATTTGACGTTTAGCTAACTGATTAGTTTCATCTGGCTTGATCGATAGATATAACTGAGTATCATCTGCATAACAATGAAAGTTTATGGAGTGTTTTCTAATAATATTGCCTAAAGGAAGCATATATAATGCTTTAAGAGCCAGGTAAAGTTGTGGCTTATAGCTAACCAAACATGTAATCACCGCTGACTTGTGTTTTAATTTATTTTTTATTTTATTTGTTTTATTTGTTTTTTCAGCACTAAGATCTAAAAACACCAGTACAGAGATAAGTCCTTTGTCTGATGCAATTAGGAGGTCATTAGTAATTTTCACAAGTGCTGTCTCTGTGCTATGATGAACTCTAAATCCTAACTGAAAATCCTCAAATAAGCTGTTGCTATGCAGAAAGTCACACAGATGTTTGGCGACTGCTTTCTCAAGAATCTTAGAGAGAAATGGAAGGTTGGATATAGGTCTATAGTTGGCTAAAACATCTGGATCAAGGTTTGGCTTTTTCAGAAGAGGTTTAATTACAGCAACTTTAAAGTGCTGTGGTACATAGCCTGTTAATAAAGACAAATTGGTTATACCTAGTAGATAAGTGTTGACTAATTGTAAAACTTCTTTAAGTAGCCTAGTTGGGATGGGATCCAAGAGGCAGGTTGATGGCTTAGATGAAGAAATAATTGAATTAAATTGATAAATATCAAGTGAAGCAAAGCAGTCAAAACATGTATCTGGTTTTACAGCTGTTTCTAAGGTTCCTGAGTTTAGAGATAAGCCAGTTAAAGGCAGGTCTTGGTGAATTTTGCTTCTAATAGTTATAATTTTATCATTGAAGAACCTCATAAAGTCGTTACTACTAAGAGCTATGGGAATACTTGGCTCAGTAGAGCTGTGACCTTTCGTTAGCCTGGCTACAGTGCTGAAAAGAAACCTGGGGTTGTTCCTATTTTCCTCTATCAATGACGAGTAGTACCCTGCTCTGGCATTACGGAGGGCCTTCCTATACGTTTTAAGACTATCTTGCCAGATTAAACGAGAATTTTCCAATTTGGTGGAACGCCAAATCTTCTCAAGTTTCCGCGATATTTGCTTTAATTTGCGAGTTTCAGTATTATACCATGGAGCTAACCGTCTTTGTTTTATTATCTTCTTTTTTAGAGGAGCAACAGAGTCGAGAGTCATTCGTAGCGAGCCTGCTGCCGTATTGACAAAATTATCGATTTGGGAGGGACTAATAGCATAGGAGTCCTCCGTTACTTTGTGACTTGGTAATGAATTAAATGCTAACGGAATCGCATCCTTAAATTTAGCTACAGCACTATCAGATAGACATCTTGCATAGAAGGTTTTGCCTAATGGCGTGTAGTTCAGCAGTATAAACTCAAAAGTAATCAAACAGTGGTCAGATAAAAAGGCATTCTGTGGGAACACTATTAAATGTTCAATTTCAACACCATATACCAGAACAAGATCGAGGGTGTGGTTAAAACGGTGAGTTGGTTTATGAACACTTTGAGAGAAGCCAATAGAGTCTAAAAGAGAGATAAACGCAGTGCTAAGGCTATCATTCTCATCGTCCACATGAATATTAAAATCCCCTACAATAAGAACTTTGTCCGCTTTTAGCACTAAGTTTGACAAAAACTCTGCAAATTCGGATAAGAATTCAGAGTATGGGCCAGGTGCTCGGTACACTATAACAAATAGAACTGGTTGCATTGATTTCCAACTAGGGTGTGAAAGACTAAGAACAAGACTTTCAAATGAGTTATAATTCAGTTTAGGTTTAGAGCTGATTAGTAGACTAGAATCGAAGATAGCTGCAACTCCACCTCCTCGGCCCGTGCCTCGAGGAATGTGAGTATTAATATGACTGGGGGGGGGTGGATTCATTTAGACTAACATATTCTCCATCACCCAGCCAGGTTTCAGTAAGACAGAATAGATCAATATTAGAATCTGATATTAATTCATTTACGAGTACACCTTTAGAAGAGAGAGATCTGATGTTTAAGAGTCCACATTTAATTCTCCTATTCTTTTGCACTATTGCACTTGTGGTTTTAATTGTTATGATGTTTTCATGCACAGCTCCTCTTCTGTTTACCTTTGATTTAAATAATTTTATTAATTTTAATGGTTGGGGGGCAGACACCGTCACTATGGGGGTTTGACTAGGTAACTCCTGAAATAAAGGAGCAGAGAAGTGTGTTAGACTGTGACTCTGCCTCCTGGTCCCAAATATGGATTGTCAAGGATTAGGTCCACTAATAAACTTGTCAATGTTTCTAGAAATGAGAGCTGCTCCAGCCCAAGTGGGATGAATGCCGTCTCTCCGAATCAGACCAGGTCTTCCCCAGAAGGACTGCCAGTGATCCACAAAGCCCACATCATTATCTGGACACCATCTCGATAGCCAGCGGCGAAATGACGACATGCGGCTATACATGTCATCACTGGTTAGATTTGGCAGGGGTCCAGAGAAAACTACGCTGTCCGACATTGACTTTGCGTATGTACACACCAATTCAACATTAATCTTAGTAACCTCCGTTTGGCGTAACCAGGAGTCATTAACGCCAACGTGAATAACAATCTTGCTGTATTTACGTTCATCCTTAGCCAGCAGTTTCAGATAAGACTCAACATCGCCCGCTCTAGCCCCCGGGATGCACTTAACTATGGCTGCCGGCTTCGCTAACTTCACGTTTCTCAAAATGGAGCTGCCGATAATCAGAGTTGGTTTCTCAGCGGGTGTGTTGCTGAGTGGGGAAAATCTGTTAGAAACGCTAACAGGCTGGTGGCGGTCCGCGGCCTTTGAAAGCTTACGACTGTCTCTTCCTCGTCCTCTTACCGTCACCCAGGCACTATGTCCTGGCTGCTCAGGAGCTGCCGGGCTACCAGAGGCTAACTCAGGCTCAGGCCGGGCCGTGCTGACTGCCGGGGGGGGGTTAGCTACAGTAACTAACGGCTGATCTATCATGGTGCGGAAACGGACTTCTAACTCACTAAGCCTCGCCTCCATGTCCAAAAATAAACTACACTTGTTACACACACCATTACCGCTAAAGGATGCAGAGGAGTAACTAAACATCTCACACATCGAGCAGGAGAAAGTAGGAGAAAGCGATGACATAGCTAACTGCTAAGCTGAAGTTGCTAACTGCTAAGCTAAAGTACGGTAGCGTTAGCTACCAAGCGTTCAAAACAACTGTTATTTAACGAAAGTCACTGAAAGACGTAAAATAAATGCTTATGCCTATGCCCCGTTAATGCGAGCTCTAAGCGAAGCAAATGCAGCACAACCCTTTTCTCAAGTTCCAGTCACTTCACCGGATAAGGCTAACTGCTAAGCTAAAGTCGCTAACAGCGAAGCTAAAGTACGGTAGCGTTAGCTACCAAGCTTCCGAAAACTGTTATTAATGAAGGTCACTGTACATGTAAAGAACTGTGAGTGCTTAGGCAGAACTACTATACGAATACGTGTTTAGCGGACAGTTAGCCGCTAAAATAGCAAAACAAACAAGTTGAACTAGTATTGAGTGAGCAGCAACGCTGTCAACACACAAGCACAGGAAACGGAAATGAGTCAGGTACGCTTACCGTAACAGTCCGAGTAGCAACGTCCAGTAGGTGTCATGGACAAAAATGTGCTGTAGGCTGTTTTCGTGTTTTCTTGGGCTAAGCCCAAGCCCAATAAATGTCTTTGCTATCCCAAAAGAAAATCGGCTGTTGGTCCAGCGTCTCTTTCTCTCTCCTTCTCACTCGGCCTGGCAGTGGTGTATTCAATCTCCTCAACCTCATCGGGTAGGATTGCATTTTTCTTAGGTGGCATATTCTCCTGGGCCTGTGGTAGCTGGCGGCACCAGAGCACCTGAGATTTCAGGGTTCAAATCTCCAGCTCTGAAAAGTGCCGCTTCTTAGCCGGATTACCTCTGGCCATGTCATAAATAGATTGTTTCCAGCCACTGTATTTATCAATGTACGATCATTCATACGCTCTGATTGGTGTGATACGAACGTTTCATGAATCTTGTGAAGCCTTTTACAAGAGGATTTCTGCGCTCATACCTGCGCTAGTTTCTACATTAGATTAGATTAGATTAGATTAGATTAGATTAGATTCAACTTTATTGTCATTACACATGTACAGGTACAAGGCAACAAAATGCAGTTTGGGTCTAACCAGAAGTGCAATAGTAAGTTCAGGATATACAATGGTTCCATAAGTGCAGGACATGGATATGTACTGAATAAATATAGAAATGAATACTATTATAAACAGAATTTTACAGATAGATTTGTCCTATGACTATAATATATAGATAACTAGTATAGTGAACAAAATTTACAGCTGGATATGTGCAGAATATAATACACAGGTGGATATTACTATAAATAGATTTTTTACAGCTATGTACAATGAACATAACACACAGATGGCTATTACTATAAACATAATTTTAGATAGATATTTGTAATAATTTAGGCTAAAATGAGCAGTATAACAATTGATTTAAGGTAGTACAAATAAAGTTTGGGAAGAAGTTATCCGAATTAAAGTGCAGTGGAAAGTAATTGTATATTACAGTTAAAGTACGGTATTGCAAATGTATCTGTAAACAATTGGTACTGTAAAGAAACAGTTGGCAGTGGAAATTGATATTCTAGTCAAGGTAAGTAGTGCAAGATGCAGATATAAACAGTTGTTACTATAGTAACAGTCAGCAGAGCAAGTGAACATTATAGTATTGCAGATAACAAAATGGAGAAGGTGTGAGGAGGGAGAGGAGAGTCTATCAGTATATGAGGGGAGTGGGATCAATGAGGATCAGAGTTCAATAAAGAGACAGCTCTGGGGAAAAAACTGCCGCTTCTTAGCCGGGTTACGTCTGGCCTTGTCGTAAATAGTAAGGCCGAGGCCTCAAAACCGAGAATGTATTGGGGCGTGATATTTAAATTACGATTGTTTCCAGCCGCTGCATTTATCAATGAACGATCATTCTTACGCTCTGATTGGTGTGATACGAACGTTTAATGAATCTCACGTGAAGCCTGTCGTAAGAAGATTTCTGCGCTCATATCTGCGCTGGTTTCTATGTGAGGTTGAGGTGCAATTTGTTTACCTTGTCATAAGCTAGATGCTTTGGGTGTGTTAAGGTGTGAGCCCAAATAGTCATTGAACGACAAAGACAAGACAGCGATCAGGTGATAGAACCGGGGTATTGATGTCCCATCCATGCAACCGATGGATATGATCAAAACCTGTAAACAGCCCAACCACTTACCAATCACATCACTGGAAAGTCAGCATTACTACAGGGTCCTGACAGGGTAGTGGATGTCAATTTTTTAAAATGGACAGTAATCTGCCAGAACATGACTTGCCACTTTTCATGGGCTGTCAACAACTTTTCAGCAGTTATATCATGATTCATCTCACCATGGAAATCAGGTTGAGGGTCATAATCTCTTGATGCATCACCCTTTTAAAGTGTCTTCCATTGTGTCAGCAGCAAAATAGAGTTAGCAGAGGATGGTTTCGTTCCATCAACCTCTGGGTTATGGGCGCAGCACGCTTCCATTGTGCCAATCTGCTGAAATTCACCCCAGATGGGACTTGAACCCACAATCCCTGGCTTAGGAGGCCAGTGCTTCAATACATAACTGAAGTGATCACACTAATGAGTAGCACTATGGTGCAATTTGTTTACCCCGCATAAGCTAAAGCCTTCTTCCAAGCTAAAAGAAAACAAGGCGCTCTTCTGCAAACTGTTTTCGAGCACTTTTGAGGTGCAGCGTGATTTTCGGCTGAGATGCTTCTGGTGGTCAGAACACGTGTTGCAGAATTCTGGATCAGCTGACGAGTCTTTATGGACTTTTTCAAGCAGCCCGATAATAAAGAATTGCAGTAATCCAGCTTAAAGTAACAAATGCATGGACTAGTTTTTCTTCATCAATTTCAGTCAGGATTTTTCTAAATTCCTGAACGTGATGACTGCACTACGGAAAATGCGGTAGGCCTGGCCACGATTTCACGTCAGGAATATTTTTCCGCGTAGTTTATTGAGAGTTCAACTGTGTGATGTCAACATGAACAAAGAAATGTGTTTCTGCCCTGTTTCGAACAAGAGACCTTTCGCTGGTGAGGCGAACATGATAACCACTACACTACAGAAACTGATGAAACATGTTTTTTTTGCGTGTTCGTGGGGGAATGCACCATTCATATTTTACTGTAACTGTTTAAAATGCTGTTAGACATGTTAATTCTTGACACATAGAGATTTTAAACTGTATTCAGTCACAGATGCTTTGTCATGTATTTGATTGACAGCAAATATGTAGTAAACCTAAATATATATACATGTATTTACTGTGGCATAAAGGCTGGAATAGCGCCACCTATTGATTTTGCCAAAAACAGAGCTTAGGCATTCCTCGTTGATTGATTGATTGATTGATTGATATCTTTATTTCGAACATGCAAGAGAAAGTGTATAAAAATAATAATAAAAAGAAATAATAAAACAAAAAAATTGGAGAGAAACATAACAAACAAAGTATCCTTCTTTAACATCCCTCTATTACATGTGCGAAAAGGAGTAGGAAGAAGTAAAACTTATGTACTCCTACCCCTTTAATTCTTGCATTGCTTTACAATATTTATAATTATGTTGCTATATATATATATATACACATACCTACACAAATACATACACACATATGTACATATACACATATATACACATACATATACACATACACACACACACATACATACATATACATACACACACATATACATATATACATATATATATATGTACATACACATACACATACATACATACACACACACACTTACCCTCATATATATATAAATAAATAAACAAAACAAAAAACACAAACAAAACTTTCTACAGTGCTTCTTTATACTTTCTAAAACTAATTTCTTTGTACATTTTTTTGAAAAGGAATATGGTTGGGCATTGCTTTGGGTTCTCATTTAGTTTGTTCCACAATTTAACTCCGCACATTGATAAACAAAATTTTTTTCCTTGATGTTCTACATCTATTAATCTTAAAATTTCCTCTTCCCCTTAAATCGTACCCTCCCTCCCTTTCAGAGAACATTTTTTGAATATTCCCAGGCAATAGGCTATTTCTTGCTTTGAACATGAATACTGCAGTTTGATATTTAATTAAATCATGGTATTTTAGCAATTTAGACATTAGAAATAATGAATTTGTATGATCCCGAAATCCGGCGTTGTGAATGATTCTTATTGCTCTTTTTTGCATAATGACTAGTGGCTGTAGTGAGTGTTGATAAGTGTTTCCCCAAACCTCTACACAGTAATTCAAATAAGGTAACAGTAGTGAGCAGTATAGGATGTGAAGTGATTTGGGTTCCAGAATGTGCTTAGCTCTTGCTAGGACTGAAATACTTCTGGACAGTTTGGTTTTGATGTGTTTTATGTGAGGCTTCCAGCAAATCTTGTCATCTATGATCACTCCCAGGAATTTATTTTCATATACTCTTTCTATGCTAACCCCCTCTATCTGTATCTCTGCCTGATGCTTTGACTTACAGTTTCCAAATACCATGAATTTAGTTTTACTCAAATTTATTGATAACCTGTTTATGTCAAACCATTGTTTAATTTTCTTGAATTCTAAAGTGATTAACTCCAAGAGTTGCTGTAAGCTGTCCCCTGATCCAAATATGTTTGTATCATCTGCAAATAATACAAAATTCAATACTTGAGATACTTTACAAATATCATTGATATATAATAAAAATAACTTTGGTCCCAACACTGACCCCTGGGGGACACCACAAGCAATGCCCAGACATTCAGACAAATAATCTCCCATCTTCACAAATTGTTGTCTGTCTCTCAGATAACTACTTATCCAGTCTAGAGCTACCCCCCTGATCCCGATTCGTTCCAGTTTACTGATTAATATTTTGTGATTTATTGTATCAAATGCTTTTTTTAGATCAATGAAAACCCCAACTGCATATTTCTTTTTATCTGTGGAGTTTGTGATTTCTTCATTGAGTTCTGTTAGTGCTAGTGAGGTTGATCTATTCTTTCTGAATCCATATTGGCTGTCAGTGAGTAGTTTATTTTTATCAATAAATTTCTCTAATCTGTTGTTAAATAATTTTTCTAAAATTTTTGAAAATTGTGACAGTAAGGCAAGGCAAGGCAAGGCAGCTTTATTTGTATAGCACATTTCAGCAACAGGGCAATTCAAAGTGCTTTACACAAAATCAGTTAAACAGATAAAACACAAGTAAAAACAGTTAAAAATCATAAGCATTAAAAAACGGTAAAACACATGAATAGACAGTTAAAAAAAATAGAAACATAAAACACAAGAATAAAAGTTACAGTGCAGCATAAGAAAGTTAAAGAAATGAGCAGTCATTTAAAGAAAGGCAGCATCAAAAAGAAAGGTCTTCAGCCTTGATTTAAAAGAACTGAGAGTACAGCGGATCTACAGGTTTCTGGGAGTTTATTCCAGATATGAGGAGCATAGAAACTGAACGCTGCTTCACCCTGTTTAGTTCTGACTCTGGGGACAGAAAGTAGACCTGTCCCAGATGACCTGAGAGGTCTGGGGGGGTCATAGTGTAGTAGCAGATCAGAAATGTATTTTGTACCTAAACCGTTAAGGGATTTATAAACTAGCAAGAGTACTTTGAAATCAATTCTTTGAGACACAGGAAGCCAGTGTAAAGACTTCAGAACTGGAGTGATGTGATCCAGTCTCTTGGTCTTAGTGAGGACTGGAGTGATGTGATCCAGTCTCTTGGTCTTAGTGAGGACTCGAGCAGCAGCGTTCTGAATCAGCTGCAGCTGTCTGATTGATTTTTTAGGGAGACCTGTAAAGACCCCGTTACAGTAGTCAAGTCTACTAAAGATGAAAGCATGGACCAGTTTTTCCAAGTCCTGTTGACACATATTACTGTCTACTGTAAAAACGTAAATTGAGTTGAGCCATAATTCATTTTTATTTATACCTTTGCTTTTCCTACTGTGACATGTCAAAATGTCAAAAGGTGCATTGTTTGAAAGCCCATCTCTACACATCCATGTTCCGCTCCCACAAGTGGTTTAACACATGCTAGTTGTCCCTTAAATTCACAGTTTATTTTTGTATGTAAAATTACAGATTTTTTCATACTTATGTTAAGTTCTGATCTTTCCCTGACTGGGAATTGAACCTGGGCCGCGGCAGTGAGAGCGCTGAATCCTAGCCACTAGACCATCAGGGAGTCTCATCCATCAGACTTATCTTTGTAGATGTGAGTTTCCTTTTCACTTATCGGAATGACTCCTATTGTTTTAGGCGAGGAATGGCGCCTGGCTAGAGCTTCAGAAGATGACAGATTACACATCTGTCACATAGTCAGTTTTTATTCTTAAACTATTGACATTATTGTCCTATTGTCCTATTGAGTTTTAATCTCAGATGGCATCTAAGGCTAAGAAGCATCGTGCCATGGGGGACGATGAATGGCTGTCCCGGCTGAGGACGTTTGCCGCTACAGGGGTTTGGCTACTGATGCTGGGAATAGACCGGCCCCTAGATTAGATTAGATTCAACTTTATTGTCATCACACATGTACAGGTACAATGCAACGAAATACAGTTTAGAGAGTTTAGAGAGCCTCCGAGCCGCAGCTAGTGAAAGCGCCGCCACATGCACTCTGAAAAGGATATATGCAGACAGCAGGATAATACAAGACATAACATAATGCACAAGACTACATACATGAAGGAATAATTGGTGTATGGTGTCTGTGGATGTGAGTGCGTGGGAGACACAAACTGTGTGGGTCGTTGAAAAACAGCTCAGTTCAGTCCGGCCTTGACTATGAGTGTGTGTGCGTGTGTATGTAAAATGTTGAAGGCAACAGAGCTGGCATGAGCTCTATCTTAAGGTACAGCTTTTTACATGTTTTTTTTTAACAACTATCAACAATTAATTAATGTCATGTAACATTCTGTAGCATTTTAATTTTGGTTGATTACCGAAAGAGAAGGGTCCACTCCAGCAGCGGGGGCAGATGTCTCTTTTTGGTGGAGCACAGGTCTGCACGTGTCCTTTCTGCTGGACAATACAATGTTCACTGCAAATCTTGTAACACAATATCTATGAAGTAACACAATATTGTTCATGAAGGCTCATCTGCAATTTGGAATAATGGGATGAGTCATTGGTTGCTACCACTCTTAAAAAACACTTCCCGTTGTCGGCAGAATTCCAACCTGCGCTGGGAGACCCCAATGGATTTCTAGTCCATCGCCTTAACCACTCGGCCACGACAACACTATATGCGGTGCTATACCTGTTTGCACAAATGTTCAAAAACTTTTCAAGTTAGTTACCAGACACGGAAAAGGGCAAAGTGCAAATCTCAGTGTACTGCCTGTGTCTGTGGATCCTCATGGAGGCAGCTTGATTGATTGATACGCTCCAATATTTGTACCATAACAGAGATCTAATATTTTATCAAACCGGGTTGGACAAGTAACCTTTCTGGTTACTTCTTGACAAATAAAGCAAGCAAAATCACTCAAAAATAACTACCGAAATCGCTGAGAATCAAACCCAGGTGAACTGCTTGGAAGGCAGCTATGCTCACCACTATACCACCATCGCTGGACAGTAGCCCATATATTTGGGCTGACAGTTGAGAAACCTTCCCTTGTTAACTATGACGTGGATGACTGAGAACCTACTATATCATGACATGTTTAATTTACTACATTACAATTTTTGAGAGAGGTCCTACTAATCATCTGTGGGATCAGTCAGGATGGCCGAGCGGTCCAAGGCGCTGCGTTCAGGTCGCAGTCTCTACTGGAGGCGTGGGTTCAAATCCCACTTCTGACAACTTGTGTTTTCATCTGGAACAAATGTCAGAGATGTGATATTGGTAAAAACAAACTTAGGAGTTCTTTGTAATTAAGAGCACATGAATGTGTTTTGTGAGCATTATTATTGTCAACAGATTAAAGTTACCATGTGTTGTACACAGTAGACATATCTACTGCTGTATTCACTGTCTGTGGCAAGTCCTTTAAAACCTGTTCTTGACTTGCTTTTTCCCACATCCTCTGAACGCTTAGCTAACTAAAGGACTTAAATTGGCCAGTAATTGTTGCTTTTTCATCTTCGTTGTGATTGTTGTGTGCCTTTAATATCACACATGTGGATATTATGAAAGAAAGTGCCAAGCAAACCCTTGCAACACTTTGACAGGTTCCATGGTGTAATGTTAGCACTCTGGACTCTGAAATGAAGTGATTTGAGTTCAAATCTCTATGAAACCTTTTTTAAGCCACAGCACAGGTGAAAAAGATCAACCTTTCAACTTTCCACATCTAGTTTAAAGTAAGCTTACAGGTTTAATGTCCTTTACCATTTAGACTGAAAACAGTATGTTGGTGGGGGCATGTTGAGGAGTCACCTGGTTGTTAATGTAATTGGAAGGAGCTCCAAATTTGACAGTGTTGACTGGAAGTGATAGGCTTTGAGTTACGTGGGGGATACACACTTTGCATTCAGTCTCGTAATCACCACAGAAATTAGGTATCACTGAGATTTGAACTTGTGTTGCTGCAGTCAGAGTATACAGTGCTCATCCTGAATGGGCCAGTATAGTGCATCAGAATTTCTTGTTGAATGGTCTATTAGCGTTGGAACCCCCCTTTCCCCACAGCTTTCAATTGTCAGAAATGGGTGGGGGAGTGGGCACTGTGTCCAAACCTTTCTGTGTAAAAAATGTACGCCCATATATTTGGGCTGACAGTTGAGAAACCTTCCCTTGTTAACTATGACATGGATGACTGAGAACCTACTATATCATGACATGTTTAATTTACTATATTATAATTTTTGAGACAGGTCCTAATGCCCATCTGTAGGATCAGTCAGGATGTCCGAGTGGTCCAAGGCGCTGTGTTCAGGTCGCAGTCTCCACTGGAGGTGTGGGTTCAAATCCCACTTCTGACAACTAGTGTTTTCAACTGGAACTAATGTCTGAGACATGACATTGGGACTAAAGAATTTAGCAGTTTGTATTTAAGGACAGCATATTTGTTTTTCAAGTTGTTTTTTAAGTACAAAAGGCTTGGCCAAAAAGCAAGCCCAACAGAAGTCTTAGCCAAAGTCACTGTAGGACAGGCTTGAGCTATTGGTAGGCCACGCTCACACAGAAAAATTTAAAAGTATGTAGTTCAGTGATTTATAAGTATCCAAGAGCCGCTTGTTATAGTTTCTCTCAGAGGAAAAGCAAGATTATCAGCAAAATATGCAAGCTGAGGCAGGAGCAAGCAGCAAGGCGTCTGCACTGTAAGAAGCAGAAAGCAAGTCAATATTCAATTGGATTATTAATACCAGACACGGGCAAAGGGCAAATCGTAGTGTGCTGACTGTGTCTTTGGATTCCTTTGGAGGCAGCTTAATTGATTGATATGCTGCCTTGTTTGTACAATAACAGAGATCTAATGTTTTATCAAATCGGGTTGGGCAAGTAACCTTTCGGCTGACTTCTTGACAAATAAAGCAAGTAACATCACTCAAGAAAGCTGCAATTGCTGGAAATCCAACCCAGGGCAACTGCTTAGAAGGCAGTTAAGCTCACCACTGTGCCGCCATCGCTGGACATTACAACGTTCACTGCAAGTCTTGTAACACATCTGGGCATTTAGACTGAAATTAAATGTTATGAGATGCATTGGTGGAGACGGGTGGCATCCAGTACCTATGAGATAATACAATATGGTTCATGAAAGCACAACTGTGATTTAGTATAATGTGATGTGTCATTGGTTTGCTACCATCTTCTGTGTTGTGATATAGAAGCAGTGGAAGTGGTTCCTTACACAGATTTGCCATCTTAAATACTGAATGCAACAATTTCCACTCAACTCCACCTTCTTTTTGATCAAGTTTCAGTGGTCTTGTCTATTGTAAGTAATGAATGGCTTCATGAATAGACAACCATCATCCCAATGTATGCCATTAACAGTCTATGAGTGGTCAATTAGAGTCCAGTGACTTTCTTTGGTGCAACTCCTTTTTCCTCCAGATAGAGCTCATTCAGCATTAGAAAGTACCAGTTAGTGCTGCATATCTATTCCAAAATCCCCATTCTTTTATTTATTTAGCCAGCGGTGGACAACTGCTGACATGTACTTGCTCTGCATATGTTAGTGTCTAATGATAACCTCACAACCAAGACAACCCCAAAGAGAAGCACTTATGAACCCAATAATCATCAGTGTCTCCATTTGAGGTGATCTGAATATGATTACAATGACATCCATCTTCAGTTAGTCAGTAGCATTGTCATGTTCAACTTCCCCAACATGTAGCACTTACTGCATACACAACTTAACTCAGTGCTTGTGTTTGGTTAGTTTTACTGCCAGAGTAATGCATTTTACTAGTGTTGGGAAGAATTGTGAAACAGACAGAGATATGTCTGATGATGAACTCACAACCAAGACAACCCCAAAGAGAAGCACTTACACACTTAACACAATAATAATCAGTGTCTCCATTTGACATGATCCAAATGTAAATCCAAGGCCATTTATCTTCAGTAAGTATGTGGCATTGTCATATTCAACTGCCCCATCAAGTAGCACTTACTGAATTTAACAGTCTTTTACTTACGAAAACCTTTCAGCATTGTTCAACCAGTAACCAGGGAGAATATTCTTTTAAACATTTCTTATGGAGGACATCCTGGACTTCAGAGGTCAGCAAAACTACCCCAACAAGTAGCACTTACTGCATACATAACTCAAGTCAGTGCTTGTGTAGTTCTGGTGCCAGAGTAATCATTTTACTAGTGTTGGGAAGAATTGTGAAATAGCCTGTCTCTGCATTTATTCAGAGATATGTCTGATGATGAACTTACTACCAAGACAACCCCAAAGAGAAGCACTTATGAACACAATAATCATCAGTGTCTCCATTATAGACGATCTGAATGTGATTACAATGACATCCATCTTCTTTTAAAGTCTGTAGCATTGTCATGTTCAACTGCCCCAACAAGTAGCACTTACTGAATTCAACAGTCAAG
This sequence comes from Etheostoma spectabile, assembly GCF_008692095.1. NCBI lineage: Eukaryota > Metazoa > Chordata > Actinopteri > Perciformes > Percidae > Etheostoma > Etheostoma spectabile. The sequence goes on from NW_022603358.1 coordinate 102,163, forward strand.
TCGATGCCAAAGTTAGGGTAATAGGAATGACTTACATAACATTTCAGCATCGTTCAACCAGTAACCAAGGAGAATATCCTTTTAAACATTTCTTTACGGAGGACATCCTGGACTTCAGAGGTCAGCAAAACTACCCCAACAAGTAGCACTTACTGCATACATAACTCAAGTCAGTGTTTATTGTTTAGGTAGTTCTGTAGCCAGATTAATGCATGTTACTAGTGTTGGGAAGAATTGTGAAATAGACTGTCCCTGCAGTTGTTCAGAGAAATGTCTGATGATGAACTCACAACCAAGACAACCCCAAAGAGAAGCACTTATGAACACAGTAATCATCAGTGTCTCCATTTGAGGTGATCTGAATGTGATTACAATGACATGCAGCACGGGGGAGGGTAAAGATTGTTGAGGTGAGTGAGGGTGGGGGGGGCATGCCATGAACAGATTGAAGTATGTGGGGATGGGGGAGCATGGGGGGGGGGGGGGGGGGGGTGATGGGGGCCGGGTTGGCCATTGCAGCAGAAGCAGGGCAATCAAAGCTGTTGTAGAACTGGTTGAGTTGGTTTGCCCCCCCCACGCCCCCTCCAGGAAGACGAGGACTAGGTGGACACCAACACCGAGCCCAGTATCAGACCCTGTGGATGTGAGGAAAGCATCTGAATATCTCTGCCTGCTTTGATTTGTACTCAACAGAATCCAGAGTGAGTCCAGCTGACACAGTGGAGATCTGCTGGATTTCAGTACAATAGAGGAATGGAGGTGGACCAGGACCCAGAGCAGTGGACCAACCAGGTCCCCAGAGGACCAGCAGCAGGCCCGGCCTCTGGTACCAGCCATGTTCAGGTCAGTGTTCAGGACACAACAACCAGTCTAAACTAGGAGGCCTATTCACAAGACCTAGATAGTGGATTAGGCCGGGGTTTTCCAGGGTTTCTGGATGTATAAACAAGGCTAACAGCTAGCCTGCTCCTGACCAGGCTAACAGCTAGCCTACTCCTAACCAGGCTAACAGCTAGCCTACTCCTGACCGGGCTAACAGCCAGGCTAACAGCTAGCCTGCTCCTGACCAGGCTAACAGCTAGCCTGCTCCTGACCAGGCTAACAACTAGCCTGCTCCTGACCAGGCTAACAGACAGGCTAACAGCTAGCCTACTCCTGACCAGGCTAACAGCCAGGATTTATAAATCCTGCAATCTTTGTTCACTCAGCAGTGCTTTTACCTTCTTATTGCATATAATATACAACAGGAGCATTCTGCTGTTCAATTAAGTCCTGATATTATTTTAACATTGTGAGCATTATTTAAATAAATATCCATGTGACAGTCATCGGTGCTGTTACGTTGCATCTATGAACCTAATAAACTGCCGGTCATATTGTTGTTAGAAGTCTGGTGAATAGAGTATGACAGTTGTTGAGATCATTAGCAAAGGCTGATACAGTTCTTAATGAGTCAGTGATGAAGGATAATATATAACGTCCTCTACACGTGATTCTATAACGGTTCTAACAGCAGCAGACTGGCCAGAGACCAGCACATCTCTTTACATCATCTATTTCTTTTTGTTTTCATGAGAATAACAGCATATCACTCTTCCATGTGCTTTGTATTTGCCATTCTTAGCACACAGTGTGTTTTGACCAATAAACCGGGACTATAATTTGGGATGATTCTACAATTCTTCAATGTCCATATCTCCTTATTTATGGTCTTAGTTCACTGGACCACTAACTATATAGTGGAGACTACTGTACACTCATGAAACAACAGGATGAGGACACCTCAAGGGTTTTTGTTTATATTATGATATCACAGTGGCGGCTGGTGAAAAATATTCTCGGTGGGGCAGTTTGTGCTGGGGGGGGGGGGGGGGGTTCTGGGGTTCCTTTTTGAATTTTGTAGACGTGATTTCCCGCATTCTGGTGCATTGAACGGTGACCAGCTGGAAGTCCCACTTCATTCACAATGATCAATTCATGTGTTGGTAAATTGTAATGTTTCACACATATCAACTCATATTTGTTATTTCATGTGGGCCAATAAAGTAAAAACGAGACATTGTGAGCTGTTGATGCAGTTTTAAAACAGGTAGTTAGTCCTACACTTTGACTAGGCGACACAGGCTCTTATTTCTTCATTTAAAGATCATAAATGCATATTGTGTTGAGATATTTCTATTGTAGTAGACATGATTATAGAATATCATCAATTAAAGTTGGCCACGATAAAAAGAGCTGTGTGCAGTCAATTGAGGAAGTGGTTTAATGGGAGGCCACTGATGCATAGGTTATGCTTGCAAGAAGTCACCCCCCCCCCCCCCGCTTGTGAGGTTATGGTAAAGGTTTGAGTGAGAGAAGAGGGCGTGGTGCCATTCAGAATGTTAAAGTTAAAGTGTACTACGATGATTGTGTGGCAATGTGTGAGACGTTTAATGGCAGGAAATAGTCCAGTAGGGATGCGTGTTTAGGTGCTCGGTCAAAAAGGTCACGACAAGGAGGTTGGGGTTTTTGTCACCCCCCATTCACAGAATGAACTTCTGCCATCCTGGGGTGAGGGGAGAGGACACTTGGTTTTTATATATATTATTACATCAGTTTTAAACTGATGAATACACTATTACAGTCATGTATACAGTGGACATTTAGTTGATTAATTTCATTATTTGTATAGTTTCTAGATTTTAGAGTCCAAGAGAGAGACAGAGATAGAGGTAGGTATGTAGGCTATGCATCATATTCTAGCATTGTTGATAAGATTTTTTATTTTATCTTAATAGTAATTTCCTGAGTAACATTATCTTCTGCCAACTTTTAAAGTGCTCATATTATATTTGTAGACTGATTACGCATTCAGGTGGTCCACCATCATCTGCCACACTTTCTTGTTTCATTACTGCGTTGCAGTTGTTTCATTAAAGTTTGCCTGAAAGATTTGTGTATATTTCAGAACATGAAGAGTGCATTTGCTTTCATTAAAACATGTCAGCAATATTTTTCTTCAGTTTGTCATAAATTATTGAATGAATAGTTAAAATTGTGAGTAAGAGAAAATCCAGGGTTTAAAGAAGGTTGTTCACTAACTCTCTCTGTTTGTCTCTCTGTTTGTCTGTTGCTATAGAAACGGAGAGGCAAGGGACCCAAACGTCAGCACTGTCAGCACTGTGAGAAATCCTTCACAACATCTGGATATTTAAAGGTTCATCAGAGAGTTCACACTGGAGAGAATCTACACAGCTGTGATCAATGTGGGTCAGTTTTCACACAACAGTGTTACCTAAAAACACATCAACGCATTCACACTGGAGAGAAGCCGTACAGCTGTGATCAATGTGGGGCAGCTTTCACAGTGCAGAGTCACCTAAAAACACACCAGCGCATTCACACTGGAGAGAAGCCGTACAGCTGTGATCAATGTGGGGCAGCTTTCACAACACAGGGTTACCTAAAAACACATCAACGCATTCACACTGGAGAGAAGCCGTACAGCTGTGATCAATGTGGAGCAGCTTTCACACAACAGAATAACCTAAAAAAACATCAACGCATTCACACTGGAGAGAAGCCGTACAGCTGTGATCAATGTGGGGCAGCTTTTTCTCAGCAGAAGAACCTAAAAACACATCAACGCATTCACACTGGAGAGAAGCCTTACAGCTGTGATCAATGTGGGAAACGGTTTTCTTATAGTAGTAACCTTGAAAGACACCGGCGTGTTCACACTGGAGAGAAGCCGTACTGGTGTGATCAATGTGGGAAAAGGTTTTCTCACAATAAAAATCTTAAAAATCACCAGCTCATTCACTCTGCCTCGTTGTGAACATGTTTCAGAGCCAAGCTGTTTCCTCCTCCTCATGCCCTGATTGCTGTGTTCTTATATTCTGATCTTCTCTCCTCATTGAAGGCTGACCAGCAGTAACGACCATTTAAGATTAGGAAATATAAAGTGTTTGCATTAAAACACTACCAAAGGAAACACATTCTTCTGCTCTGAATTAGGCAGACTAGTTGCTAATAGGGTATTGCTGCCCTCTACTGTATGTTGCCGACATTCTCAAATTTTTTTTAGTTTTTTACCATTAAGTCCACAACTGAAAAAGCACACCATCCTAGTGAGAGTAATAAGTATAGATTATAAATTGAACAGTCATCCTAATTAAATGTTCATTTAAAGCTCGGATCCCACACTTACTTACAGTGCCCTCGAGTCAATCTTGCACAGTGTTCCAGACTCCACTAATCCACAGCTGCTGAAGCGCCTCGCATGGATGTCCCTTCATCATCTTTATCCAGCTCCCGACAGAACATGTCCACTTTCTTGGATGTAGTGAATGTGAGCGTTCTCCCTCCGCGGGTTACTTTCAGGGTGGCTGGATAAATAAGAAAGTTTGAGACGCCTTTGGCATGTAATTTATGCTGTACTCCTATACATTCCTGGTGCTGCCGGACGGTAAAAGCACTGTAGTCAGGCTTAAAGTGCAGCGTTGCATTGGAGTCCTGAATCGGGCCTTCCTGCTGCCCCCTGAAGGACTGCTTGGCGGTCCTGGTATCTCAGACACCTTCAAATCAGCGAATGTGTCAGTGTACCCTTGTCGTTGATTCTGTGTGCTCTGTCCATGTTGATGGTGTTCCTGTTCTGTAAGGAGGGAATCCAAACCAGTAGCTGTTTCTGCAGGAATCCCACTGGGTCGTCTTTTTCAGTCTAATAATGCGAACGTTGTTGTATCTCAATCTCTCCTCCATTTTGGCTAGCTTAAACTCAAATTTCTTCTCGTCATCAATGCCGGTTTCTTATCTGTCTGTTGTCTCCCTGCACCAGGTCCCGTACCATAGCTTCCTGTCTCTCAAGCTCTGTCCTGATGTGTTGCAGCAATGCTTACTTCACTGCGTCGTGGACCGCTTATTGAAGCACATTTGTTGCTTTTCCAGAACCTTTTTGCGCCTGCAGACATTCTACTAAGTCACAGTGTTAACAAATAAAAACGTAGAATGAGAGAGAAGGACTTGGTTTTTATTGTAAAATGCAGAGGAGGATGCGGAGCCTCAGCTCTGAGCAACCCTTGCAAACACCGGTCACGTGATCTTTTCTATAATTTAGAAAATACATGTTTAAGGACTTTAGGATGAACAGAAACAGCAATGTTCAGTATAGTACTTTTCCAGGCTGCTTTCTCATTTGGGCCTTGACGAGGCATGGCTGCTCTAGGGCTATTAGTTTTAACCTTTGAACACACTTTTGAACCCTTTAAATCTCCAAACTTTCCATCAGTAGCATCGCGAGACTACACAGCAAAAAAACTAATGTTTAAAAACCAATGTGTGGAAGGCCTGAATTTGGACTTTGGGTCAAATTCAGTTTAAAACCTTTTAAAGTTAACTCTGCCTGAACAGTGTAATTTCTTTTAACAAGGTGCCCTTTAAGTTGTATGTCTGCATTAGCTTAAGTTAAGTGTATTGTCTTGTTTGTGTTGTAGTATCTATAGAGATTTGTGGTGTGGTATGGAACCATTGTCCTTTCTTTTATGTATTATGAAACTTATTGCCGCCGGTCTTGGCAGGACTCCCTGGAAGAAGAGTTACTGTAGCTCAATGGGATTGTTCCTGGTTAAATAAAGGCTAAATAAAAATAAAATGAATCTGTAGTATGTCCAAACATTCCTCTCTTCATTGCCGACATACTGGAATTCGGCCATGTTTAATTGGATGCTCTCCAGTTATTGTTGTTTGGTAGATTAACATTATATTTTCCTACTTTGGGGACTTTTCATTTCATATTCTTTGTCTGACATTTTCTATTCCCTGGTTGTATTTTCTGTGACTGCATGTGATTTTAAATCTGTTGGAGTTTCTTCAGACTAAAGCAAAGACACTGATGATGTCATCCTAAAGAAACATAAAGGACAGCAACCTGTTTCCAGAGGACACTAAAGAATGACGGAGCAGCAGGAAACAGAGCAGCTCAAATAGCAAACAGCTGATTTATTCATCTGACTCGTAGAATAACGCCAATGATTGACTTGTTTTAAATGTCTGGGAATGTGGAACAGCTCCATGTTGACTACCTGAAATAAAACAAGGCCACATGCTGATTATTGGGGACTTGATTTGATGGATTTACTCTTCCTGTTGTGTCTCTGTTTAAATTTAAAGGTAAAGTCAGCGTCCACTAAAGGTTGTGTTGTTTCTGCTTACAGACTCAGATCTTTACTCTAAGTGTGTGACGACATTATGGGATGGATCCCTACAGAGATAGACCTTTTAGTTAAAGAGGAACATCCTTTTAGTTTAGATCCTTTAGTTTCCAACCAGACCAGAGTGGTGATTGTAGGAACAGTGGAAAGATGAACCAAGACGGCTTTTCATATGCATATTTTCCTTTTCTATTGACTATAGTTGTGTTTGTTATTAACAGAAATCAACCTGTCAACAAGAAGCTTCTTTGTTCACAAACAAGAGAAGGCCCAATCGAGCCAGACTATGAATTGATTCATGAAATCCCTGTTGTTGTTACGTAATCAGTCCCATATGGTTAGGATTCCTGGTTTTCACCCAGGTAGCCTGGGTTCAACTCCCGGTATGGGAATCGATGAAGGTCTCTAGCAAAATAAGTAAGCTCTGTCTTATTGGTCTCGTATTAAGTCATAGATGTAGTTTGACGTACTACTCGTCATTAATGGCGGAAAATAGGAACAATCCCAGGTTTGTCTTCAGCACTGTGTGCAGGCTGACGGAAGGATACAGCTCTGTTGAGTAAAGTATTCCCATAGCTCTTAGAAGTAACAACTTTATGAGCTCCTTCAATGATAAAATTATAACTATTAGAAGCAAAATCCACCAAGACCTGCCTTTAACTGGCACTGACTTATCTCTAAACTCAGGAACCTTAGAAAGAGCTGTAAAACCAGATACATGTTTAGACTGCTTTGCTTCACTTGATCTTTATCAATTTTATTCAATTATTTTTTCATCTAAACCACCAACCTGCCTCTTAGACCCCATCCCGACTAGATCAGATCGATCTCAGTTGGTACATGTTAACGATGAATCCTCCATGCACGTCAAAGTTAGTCATGGAGTCCCACAAGGATCTGTGCTCGGTCCAATCCTATTTACTTTATATATGCTTCCTTTAGGCAATATTATCAGGAAGCACTACAAACTTTCATTGTTATGCAGACGATACTCAATTATATCTATCGATCAAGCCGGATGAAACTAACCAGTTAGCTAAACTTCAAATGTGCCTTCAGGATATTAAAACGTGGATGAGCTGTAATTTTCTAATGTTAAACTCAGATAAAACTGTAGTTATTGCTCTGGGACCCAAGCACCTCCCTGACGCATTATCCAAAGAGATAGTTACTCTGGGTGGCATCACCCTGGCCTCCAGCACCATTGTGAGGAATCTTGGAGTCATCTTTGATCAGGACATGTTGTTTAATTGTCACATAAAGCAAATTTGCAATAGTGCAAAAGAATAGGAGAATTAAATGTGGACTCTTAAACATCAGATTCCTCTCTTCTAAAGGTGTACTAGTAAATTAATTAATATCAGATTTTAATATTGATTTATTTTGTCTTACTGCAACCTGGCTGGGAGATGGAGAATATCAGTGATCAGGCGGTGGAACCGGGCTATTGAAGTCCCGTCCATGCAACCGATGGATATGATCAAAACTTGTATACAGCCCAACCACTTACCAATCACATCACTGGAAAGTCAGCATTACTACAGGGTTCTGACAGGGTAGTGGATGTTGATTCATCAAAATGGACAGTAAACTGCCAGACCATAACTTGCCGCTTTTCATGGGCTGTCAACAACTTTTCCAGCAGTTATGATTCATCTCACCATGGAAAGGTTGAGGGTCATAATCTCTTGATGCATCACCCTTTTAGAGAGTCTAACATTGTGTCACTAGCAAAGTTGAATTAGCAGAGGATGGTTTTGATCTGTCGACCTCTGGGTTCAGCACGCTTCCGCTGCGCCACTCTGCCGAAATTCACCTCAAATGTGACTTGAACCCACAATCCCTGGCTTAGGAGGCCAGTGCCTTATCCATTAGGCCACTGGGGCTTTACAGCACCCAAGTTCACCAGTTCAGGAGAAATACATATACAGTTCAGGAGCCATAATGAAACAGTAACCTTGACCTTTGACCTCCAAAATGGAAATCAGTTCATCCGCAACTCCAAGTGCTTCCCTCTAGGGGTTCAGAGATATTGCATTCACAAGAATCAGTTGGACAGACATGAGGGCACAGTCACCTTGAAATTGAACCTTTGACCTGTAGTGGAAGTTTCTGTTCAGCGAGGGAGGATTTGTGTTGAAGAAGAGACCTTGTTGAAACAAAATAAAGACAGGCTGCAAACTGGAGTAAAAGTTTAGATATTCGGTGAAAGAGTTTAATTATTTTCTTGAGAGAACAATCAAAATGAAAAGGACTCATCCGAGCCAGCACTAACTATAAGCTTCATCAAAGAGGAAAGTCTTAAGCCTACTCTTACATGAGGAGATGGTGTCTGCCTCCTGAACCCAAACTGGAACCTGGTTCCACACGAGAGGAGCTTGATAGCTGAACACTCTGGCTCCCATTCTACTTTTAGAGACTCTAGGAACCACCAGTAACCCTGCATTCTGGGAGCGCAGTGCTCTGGTGGGGTAATAAGGTACTATGAGCTCTTTAATATAAGATGGTGCCTGAACATGAAGAACTTTGTAGGTGAGAAGAAGGATTTTAAATTCTATTATGGATTTTACAGGAAGCCAATGCAGAGAAGCTAAAACAGTAGAGATGTGGTCTCTTTTCCTGGTTCCTGTCAGAACACGTGCTGCAACATTCTCGATCAGCTGGTCTTTATGGACTTTTTCAAGCAGCCTGACAATAAAGAATTGCAGTAATCCAGCTTAAAGTAACAAATGCATGGACTAGTTTTTCTGCATCAATTTTAGACAGGATATTCCTGAATGTGATGACTACTGTACTGTGGAAACTGCGGTAGGCCTTGCCACGATTTCACGTCAGGAATATTTTTCCGTGTAGGTTATTGAGAGTTCAGCTCAGCAGAGTTTGACTGTGAGAAGTCAACATGAACAAAGAAATGTGTTTTATCAGCCAACAGAACCACCCACTGGGGCAGAATAAAGTCCAGTGTCAAGCTGTCTGGATCTGAAGCTCTAGCCAGGTGCCATTCCTCGCCTAAAACAATATGAGTCATTCCAGTAAGTTAAAAGGAAACTCTCATCTACAAAGATACATTTGATACATGTGACTCCCTGATGGTCTAGTGGCTAGGATTCGGCGCTCTCACCGCCGCGGCCCGGGTTCAATTCCCGGTCAGGGAATGGTCAGGACTTGATAGATAAAGGAGTAATGTTTTGTAACCATATACAACAGAAATATTACATATTTTACCCAGGGTTCTTCTCTTATTCAATGATCTCAGAAAAAGTAAAAAAATCTTATAACTTTTAGGGGATGTAGCTCAGTGGCAGAGCGCATGCTTCGCATGTATGAGGCCCCGGGTTCAATCCCCGGCATCTCCAACTAAATAAATAGTGTTATTGTCCAGTTTATCAAAGAGCTGCAGAAGCTCTTATTCTGAAAGAGAAAAGTATTAAAAGGCAATCTCCTTGTGTTCATGGTGATTAATGCAAAAGTCAGTCTTAATGTCCAGATGTGTTGCAAGATTTGCAGTGAGCAATACATTGTCCCATGATTGTGGTTTAGTTGTCAGCATAGCTACCTTCCAATCAGTTGACCGATGTTGGATTCCCAGCCATTGCAGTAGCTTTCTTTGAGTGATGTTACTATTTAACTTTGAATTATACAATACCAGTGCAAGCATTTTGCCATGGTTTGATTTCCAGCCACCACCAGGTTTTGAAGCCATACACAACAGTAACATGACATATTCCACACAGGTTTCTTCTCTCATTCCGTGATCTCACCAAAAAGTCAAAAACATCTGAAAATCTTCAGGGGCTGTAGCTCAGTGATAGAGCCCATTTTGAGTCTCAATGCCCAGATGTGTTACAAGATTTTCAGTGAATATTGTGCTGTCCAGCGATCGTGGTATAGTGGTGAGCATAGCTGCCTTCAAAGCAGTTGACCTGGGTTCGATTCCCAGCCATTGCAATAATTTCATAGTGTGGTTACTTGCTTTATTCGTCAAGATTAGCCAGAAAGGTTACTCGCCCAACCCCATTTGGTGAAACATTAGATCTCTGTTATGGCACAAATAAGGGAGCATATCAATATTACAAGATACCTCCACGAGGATCCACAGACACAGGCAGTGCACTGCGATTTACACTTTGCCCGTGTCTGGTAACTACTACTAACCAATTGAAAGGTTTATGAACAGAGCAGAAAGCAGCAGAAAGGCAACAGGTGTGTTTTTCAACTATGATTTATACCATAGCAGTGCAAGCATTTTGCCCAGGTTTGATTTCCAGCCACCGCAGTTGCATTTACCCGGAAGTGGGTCGGGTTGTCTTGAAATGGGCGGGGCTTTAACCGGTATGTTATTTTAAGCATGTAATTGATATGGGTTGATCAGAGGCAGGGGAACTCTGTTCAACGGATCAAATAGATTGAAAAAATTAGAAAATTAAAAACAAATCTCCAACAGGCAGAGACGCAACGCGAGTCGCATTCTACCAAGCACCATGTCTGAACAAACCCCACGTTTATCAGAAGTCTACTGGTTACTAAGTAAGTACTACAAACCAAAGTAAAAAAGAAACCTGAAGCTGAAGAAACCCTTAACGTTAACGGAAAGACCCACGGCCCTGATTGGCAGAGAGAGAGAGAGAGAGAGAGAGAGAGAGAGAGAGAGAGAGAGAGAGAGAGAGAGAGAGAGAGAGAGAGAGAGATGTTTTTTCTCAGTGTTATGTGTGTGAGTGAGCAGAGTGGCACACAGCAACACAAGGAATCTGTATGTGTGTAGGGGAGGGGCGCTGTAACTAGCCTATCACAGAATAGTGTAGTATGTATGAGGACCTGTCATTTCCAGCAGGTATTATGGTAGAGTCTTTAAAAGAGCTGCAAAAGATATTACCTCCTGTGGTAATCTGACTGGTAGGGTTATTGCATTACACATACGTTTTTATGGGTGTTTCGGCAGGTATGAGTAATGTAGTGTCCATTTTCATAGATGAAATAACAGGTGCAACAGGTGTGTTACTTTTAGACTACGATTCATACCATAGCATTTTGCCCAGGTTTGATTTCCAGCTACCGCAGTTGCATTTACAGGTTTTGAAGCCATATTAACATTAACATTACATGTTTTACCACGGTTTCTTCTTTTGTTCAGTGATATTTCAAAATCCTTTTGGGAGTCATCCCAAAAGGATTAATAAAGATAAGTCTAAGTCTATCTCAGAAAACAGTCAAAAAATCAGTCAATTAGCAGGAGATGTAGCTCAGTGGTAGAGTGCATGCTTTGCATGTTGTAGGACCTGGCATCTTGAGGAGGTTTTATGGTAGAGTCTTGGGAAGGACCAAGGTTCCAACAGCTTACGGGTTGTTAAGTTAAACATTTGGTAGATGTTGCAACTATCTTTTATGTGAGCTTCCTGATTACCCAGACATTGATTATTCACATGTAACACTTGTGATTGGCTGGTGTTTTGGAAAAAATCATTGTGAGTAGAGATATAAACATCAGTAAGGAGTCTACCAAGTTGCCTTTTATCATTTTAGTTTTTGACACCCAGTGAGGCTTACCGCGATTGTACGGACTGCGTCAACTTGTGTTTTTGGCTGCTCTCGAGCAAGTTCAGACCAAGTAAATGTTCAGCCCATATTCACACAGACCTAAACCTACTCACTTAATGCTGGTTACAATATTCTAAAATCAACAATGCCAGAGAAAAATGTTTGTTCCTATCACATTGACAAGCATACCGTTAGTTACGGCCACTGTGTTTGTCACAATGTGGAGAGCTGATGCTTGCAGGTTGTGTGGCCGAGTGGTCTAAGGCGCTGGATTAAGGCTCCAGTCTCTCTGGAGGCGTGGGTTCAAATCCCACCACTGCCAATTACAAGTGATGCATAGCTGGAAGCCAACCAATGTGATGACTTGGCTTTATAATTTGTGCTGAACTGACATCTTGGTGATTGGGTTGGTGAAGTAACTAAAATCATAAGAGGCAACTTGGTAGACTCCTTGCTGGAATTGTTCCTCTTAGACCTGAGGTTCAAGATTGGCTAAACACTCCTTTCCAGAAGAAGGCACACACCCTCTGGTGCCCCTTTCTGTAGAGGGGAACCACCACCCTGGTCTGCCACTCCTTAGGCACTTTTACAGTCCTCCACGCAATGTTAAAGTGGCGTTTCAACCAAACAGCACCTCCACACCCAGAGCAGCATTTCAAAAACATGTCTTTCCTGTGGCCAGCCAAAGTTGAGGTATGAGAAGGATGGTTCTTCCGTCCCCTTCTTTTACCAGCAATGTCAGGTATTTCTACTGCTCCACTAAGGTTTTTAAAGCCTATGGTGCTGAAGGTCTGACAAACCCAAAAATGCCCTTTAACGACTTTGCACAGACAGAGTTGTTTCAATAGGAACTGGATGCCACAAAGAAAAGGGTGGAGGACAAAAAAGGAAAAGGACCCCCACACAGGAGCCCAAACAGACCTCATATTCACACTGGATTCCCTGGAGTAGCAGAGAAGTACATTTACTGCCCTGCTAAAGTCTTTTCTATTTACAAAGACCAGGGCATGGAGAAGAAAGAGTTCCGGGATTCGGCTTTTTATAAGTCAGAAAAACGGAAGTGGGAGGTTGAAAAAGGAAAATTATGGAGTGTTGTATATACTGTATATTTTGCACTATTGGACTCGCTGTGTTAAAACTGTCAATGATGTATTTAAAAAGAGTAAGAAGACTCGCCCCGATGGTGCTATTAAAAACCTCCTTCACCATTCTGGCGGGTACAATGTCTGAGGGACAGTTGGTAGGTTTCATGTGTTGTACAACCTCACTAAGTAACATCAGAGAAACAGGCTTAAATTCCTCAAACACAGTTGAGTGTGTAGGAGAAGCAGATAAAATACCTTAAAACCAGCACTAGGTTATTTTCTTGATAGATGCTACTTTGTCAATAAAATAACCGAGAAATTTCTCACATGTACTAATTGACACATCTGTCGGAGCAGAGGAGCATGGATTTATGAGTTAATAGTATTAAATAACAATCTAGGTTCGTGGTAATTGCTAGCTATGACAGAAGAGAGATGCTGCATCTTCACCACCTTCACAGCATTCTGGTATGTGATAGACTGTCCCTTAATACACCCAGTGACACATGTAGATTGTCTTTCCATCTTCGTTCAGCTTGTCTGCAGTGTTGCCTAAGGGCCCTTGTGGTGTCATTTAGCCAGGGGTCCGCCTTAGGTTTAACAGCTTTAATCCGATAAGGGGCAATAGAGTCTAGGATTTCAGTGCATGTGGAATGGAACACAGAGAGAATGTTATCTGGGGAAGAGGGAGAGACCAGACCATTCTTGGCATTAAACTGTGAGCTCACAAACGCAGATGCAAACTCTCCAGCTGAAGAGGAGGTGATGCAGCGGTGCCTAGAAGCTGAGGAGACAGGCTTAATTGCGGGTAGTGGAACATGTCTATGTCTGTGGATCCTCATGGAGGCAGCTTGATTGATTGTTATGCTCCCTTATTTGTGCGATGTAACCGAGATTACATTTTTTATCAAACCGGGTTGGGAGAGTAACCTTTCTGGTTACATTTTGACAAATAAAGGAAGTGATGTCACTCAAAGAAAGTTACTGGCTGGGAATCAAAGCCATATCAACTGCTTGGAAGACAGCTATGCTCACCACTATACCACCATCGCTGGACAATATAACGTTCACTGCAAATCTTGCAACACATCTGGTTATTGAGACTGAAAATAAATGCTCAGAGATGCATCGGTGGCTTCCAGTACCTATGCAGTATTATAATATTGTCCATGAAGGAACATCTGCCATTTGGTATATTGGAATGTTAGACCACCATTAAAGGATGGCTTTCGTTGTCGGCAGGACTTGAACCTGCGAGGGGAGACCCCAATGGATTTCTAGTCCATCGCCTTAACCACTCGGCCACGACAACCTGAAAAGCAGTTGTGTACCTGTTTGCATAAATGTTCATAAACTTTTCAATTGGTTAGTGGTAGTTACCAGACACGGGCAAAGTGCAAATCGTAGTGCACTCCCTGTGTCTGTGGATCCTTGTGGAGGCAGCTTGATTGATTGATATGCTCCCTTATTTGTACCATAACAGAGATCTATATTATCAAATCGGGTTGGGCAAGTAACCTTTCTGGTTACTTCTTGACAAATAAAGCAAGTAACCACACAACGAAAGCTACTGTGAAGGCTGGGAGTCAAACTTAGGTCTAACACGAGAGGCATCCTTTAACAGAGATCTGAGTGTTGCGTGGTTATTGTAAATAGGTAATGTTTGAGAAATATGGTATGGTTTTAGACAGAATAATGTATTGATGAATGCAGCAGTAGCATGTAAATCACCGTAGTTTTAGATGTTAAAATGTGCACACAAGAAAGCTACGGGATTACTGTGGGGAAAAGGAGAATGGCTAGGTTAACTGATGATTTTAAACATTGTGAAAATTATCAAATCACATGAACACGTTAGTATAGGAGCATATAACATAAACCTACAGTCTCAGGATGGTATAGGTAGCGCTTCGCTACCGTGATGGCCGACATGCGTCCAGTCACAGTTATCGACAATGAATGAGTATTTCACGTTGAACACTTACGATTGAGTGGTCATTGTGCGTACAGATGACTTTAGTTACTTCAAGATATGAACTAAGAGTTCCACAGAAGAAACAGAACTGTACATTCTCACACTGAATGCTTTCTAGCTGTTTAACATTTGCAAATGGCAGTGGTGGGATTTGAACCCACGCCTCCAGAGAGACTGAAGCCTAAATCCAGCGCCTTAGACCACTCGGCCACACTACCTGCCTTCACAAGTTCTCCACATCGTGACAAACACAGGGACGTAACTAACGGTATGCTTGTTAATGTTATCGAAACAAAACTTTTGCAAGTCAAAAGGCAATACTTTATTGAAAAATGCCAGTACTTTATTAAAAATGTTATCACTCTGTCATTTTTCTCTGGCATTATTGATTATGAGAACATTGATTATGTAACAGCATTAAGATAAACAGGTATTTATTGATCCCAAAAAAATGGGAAATTACGGTGTCACAGCAGCACACGTACATTAGTCACACAACACAGAATATAAATATAAATGAGATACAAGGAAAAAATATGCATACATACAGTATACATGAAATAATAATAATAACAGGAATAAAATATAAGAATAAAATATTAGAACAAATATTCAAATATATACAGGATGGGAAAACACAATGTGCAAGCCTTCCTGATCAGTTTGTTCAGTCTGTTTGTGTCGCTGGCTCCACAAAGTATTCCACCAGTGCCCTGTACCCCCCTCCTGTCCATCCCTTATACACCCAACAACTGCAGAGTCATCAGAAAACTTCTGTAGGTGACATGACTCTGAGTTGGACTGGAAGTCTGTGGTGTATAAGTTGAACAGAAAAGGAGACAGCACAGTCCCCTGCGGGGCCCCCGTCCCACTCACCACCACATCAGACAGAATGTATTATGTCAAATCTTGTTATGACCAATAAGAATGATAAAGGTCTCCTTTGTATGGGCCTAATCATTCAGTGGACATCATGGGTATTGGAAAAAAACATTTTTCCCAGTGAAAAGGTCATCATTGACGTCACTCATGTGGGAGTCAGAGGTGGGAAACTGGGGCTAGGATTTGCTAGAACAGTTTCCCAGTTGGTGACATGTTGACAACTGACGTACCTTCATGTGTTGAATGGTTAGAAACGTTTCATAAATATACAAAATTCACACAGTGCCATTGCCAGTAAACGGTAAACCAACACAAGTCAAGTAGGTCTATGTTTTTAGCTCTTGTACACACTGTAGTGAGGAACGTAATGCCTAATTAAAGAGCTTTGGGGTGTCCTTTGTCATTGTGGCCTCCATGTTTTCACACACCTGATGCTCTAGGCTACGCCCAACAGTTGGTGGCAGTAATGCAACAAATTGTTATGCCAAACACTAATATGACAGAAAAGAGGAACACACATCTGTTCACTCCCTATCTCACTCCCTATTAAGCCCCTTTGTACCAATCCGGAAGTTTCCCGAGACTGGGAGTTCTCCCTTATTAGACATTTTGCTGGCAGTCTGAAAAACAATGTAATGATGGGGGCGGTCCCTGATATTCCCAGGTGGCACGAACGCACCAAAAGGACACCCACAGAGTCCTGGGGTGTGGTCTAATCAGCCAGATTAACTGGAAACACCTGTGTGGGTGTTCATCAACAGATAGGAAACAGGTGTGTGTATGTTTCTCTAGACGGTATATTAACTCGGCTTTGAACTAGTCCAATCAGAACCATACCAGAACTCCTAATAGCTACTGCAGAACAACCTGTTGCGATCATGCTGTTTGTCTGGGTTTGCGTTTTTGTTTCTGCTTTCGCCGACCGCTTTGTAACCGAACAATCTCCTCCGCGTCCCGGTAGCTATCAAGAAGTCCCGGTGAACAGTACTGATGTTGTAGAAGCGGCGCAGTTTGCTGTGGTTGAATTCAACAAAGCCAACACAGTAGACCTGTTTAATTATGCAATTCTGGACATTACATCGGCTCAAGTTCAGGTAACGTTAAACCTTATTTTTCTATTATGGAAGAGGATTAGGGCCAATGTCAAACTTGTCACTTAATCTTTGAACTCCTGAGTTTCTTTTTGACATTGGCCTTAATCCTTTCATATTCAATGACTTGCATTGTTTTATTGGTGATCACATGTCTGAGTCCTGTTTCCTGTCACTTTAGACCGTCGGAGGATTTAACTACTTCCTGGAAATGCTCCTGGGACGTACAACGTGCAAGACCGGCAACACTGCTGCTATTAAAGGCAACGCTGCTGCTAGCGACTGTGATTCCAACTCTGAACCCAAGGCAAGTGTAAGACTTCAGGTTGTGTTTGAAACTCAGGGGAAAACACACCTTAAAACCCAACACTGGTCTGCCCCAGTGCATCAATGTCAAATGTTAAACAAGATGCATGAATTGTTTGCTTTTTTCTATATTTCAGGAACTTAAGTGCACCTTCACCATCTATGTAATCCCTTGGGAAGATTCACGAGTCCTTTCTCAAAAGGAATGTAAAGTCAACCACTGATTTGGACTGACGTTGTAAATAAACTCCTTGAACTGGGTTTCTGTGCCAATATTTATTAAAATGGGCCACTATAAACCAGGGAGGTCATTAGCTCACAGATATGCCACTTGTGAGTTGAGTCATATTATTCCAGGGAGTGACTAGGGAAGCTTGTCTGTGCTGTAAAGCTCAGCTTGTGTCTCACACGGCCGCTAAATGGAGACGAGACTACACCTCCACTCTGCAACCACAGTTCTAGGGACTCTGCATTGATGCTAGCATCTTAGAGATTCAAGTACCTAGACAAAAATACACATTTGTATATATTTTGCTGTTGGAAGGTTAGATTTCAACTCTGTGGGATTAAAATACATGAATATATTCTCAATATTTAGTAAGCAGTTAATGCCCCACCTAGTGGGCATGGTGTGATTTCCAAAGCATAACTGAATTGGGAACTAGAGGTGCATGCTGGAGTCTGACTGTACAAACATGCCAACAGTGGCTCCTGCTACAATTGCTGTAACACTCCACTTGTGTCAGACAAATGGCTGCTAAATGGAGATGCAACCAGTCTGCAGAAGGACTCTTGAGGCCCAACTTGTTCAGACCACTAATACTTTAATTTAAAATGGTTCAATTCTTTCCCTTTTTATTTGTGTTCTCGACCCACCTTTAGACCCTTTGCTCTGTTCCAGGTACCAAACTTGGTAACGTAAAAACCATTCCCCAGTCTAAAATGTCTTTTTTTTTCTTTTAACTTTACCTATTCCCCTTAAGTGCGACCCTCTTGGGGGTCCAGACCCCCAGGTTGAGAACCCCTGAGCTACTGTACTCAAAGACATTTCATTGTGGGAAGGCTGTTCTATTTAGTTCTTTTCATTCCATATGTTTTTTGGCTCTTTCACTTCTGCGTTATTTAAACCATTCAAATCTTCAGCTCTTTCATAAAAACATGTAGGTTTAAAGTGCTTGTGCTGTCCAGATTACCACAGGAGATAATATCGTTTGCAGCTCTTTTAAAGACTCTACCATAATACCTGCTGGAGATGCCAGGTCCTCATACATGTAAAGCATGAGCTCTACCACTGAGCTACATCCCCTGAAGATTTTCAGATTTTTTTGACTTTTTTCTGAGATAGACTTAGACTTATCTTTATGAATCCTTTTGGGATGAAATCTCACTGAATAAAAGAATAAACCTGGCTAAAACATGTAATGTAAATGTATATGGCTTCAAAACCTGTAAATGAAACTGTGGTGGCTGGAAATCAAACCTGGGCAAAATACTTGCACTGCTATAGTATAAATCATAGTCAAAAAGTAACACACCTGTTGCTTTTCTGCTGGACAATACAACGTTCACTGCAAATTTTGTAACTCAGACTGAAAATAAATGCTAAGAAATACATTCATGGAGACAGGTGGCTTCCTGTCTATGAGATAACACAACATTGTTAATGAAGGAACATCTGCGTTTTTTTTATACTGTGATGAGTCATTGGTTTGCTACCACCCTTAAAGATTGCCGTTTGTTGTCTTAATCTCAGAAATAACCACAGAATCTTCCATTCATGTGCTTGTGCCAGTATTCAACCACCTGAAAGTCACTGTATTTTCAGCATCAGTTGTGTTTTTAAAACACCTGCCCCGTGTGAGGGTTGAACTCACGACCTTCAGATTATGAGACTGACGCGCTGCCTACTGTGCCAACGAGGCTATGAAAACACTTTCAATGGTTGGGAAAATTTCGTAAAAACTAACAATTTGGTATTTAATCTTAATAAAAATAATGTATGTTTAGACCTATGTACTCCACATACATTGCCGAACTTTGCGTAGGAATCGGCGTACGTCCGTCCTACGCCGGTTTTAGGTAGTATGCACGTTTCATAAATGAGGGCCAATGTGAGCACAATATACTTCAATACACAAAATACTTCAAAAGTAGTCTTTCGTCCAATATAATCAGAAAGCTCAATCTGGGGCATCCAGATAGCGCAGTGGTCTGTGCGGATAACCACGTATAGAGGCTTGCCCCTCGACGCAGCGGCCCGGGGTTCGAGTCCGGCCTGTGGCCCCTTTGCTGCATGTCGCTCCCCCTCTCTCTCTCCCCTTTCACACGTACATATCTGTCCTGTCTAAAAATAAAGGGAATAAAACCCCAAAAAAATAACTTAAAAGAAAAAAAAAAAGCTCAATCTGGCAGTGGAACCATAAAAACACTACATGCCAAACAAACTACTTAACAATTGCCTTTCTAGTCACTGACTGATCACATTTCCTTGATGGAAAATTGCTAATTGCTGAAAATGATTTTACGTGGCTTGTTGGTCTAGCGGTATGATTCTCGCTTTGGGTGTAAGAGATCCTGGCTTCAACTCCCGGACGAGCCTTGTAGGCAGGACCTGTTCAAACTCTAATCTGTACTGTTAAATCCAGTTTATTGTTAAATTAACCCAGATTAGGAGCCAGCACAATTGTAGTACAGCATGTTGGCAATTTTTCATATCCTGCTTCAACTGCACGCTACAGAAACAACTGAGAAAAAATATAAGGAACAAACAAGCAGGACATGGCTCTCCTTGTTCATTGGTCTAGGTTTATGATTCTCGCTTAGGGTGCAATAGGTCCTGGATGAGACTACTTTGCATTTAAGTAGAGGAATGGATTGAACAATCTGGTTTATTTATTGAATGTGATGGAAAAGAGAGTGTCATACGTGACGCAAATTCATCAAAATACTACTATCACTTCTTAGCTTTCCAGCTGCTGCATTTATCAAGGTACGATCATTCTTACGCTCTGATTGGCTTGATACGAACGTTTCATGAATATCACGTAAAGCCTGTCGTAAAAGGATTTTTGCGCTCATATCTACCACACCTCTTTTTTTTGTTTCATGTTATGTCTCGGCAGGAAGTATTAGGCTTTTGGATCGTCTGTCCATCTCTACATCAGAATCAGAAATACTTTAATAATCCCTAAAGGGAAACTCTGGAAAAAGCTTCTCCTTCGAGCCGGAGTTGAACCAGCAACCTAAGGATTTCAGCTTTTTGCCTCTACAGTCCTCCGCTCTACCAACTGAGCTATCGAAGGGAGCTATGTGTTTTCACGCGCACTCCCCATTCTTGTGATTAACACAGGACCCCCTGGAGGGACTTTCAGTGATAGAGCGCATTTTCAGTCTCAATGCCCAGATGTATTAGAAGATTTGAAGTGAACATTGTATTGTCCAGTGATGGTGGTATAGTGGTGAGCATAGCTGCGTTCCAAGCAGTTGACCTGGCTTCAATTCCCAGCCATCGCAGTAGCTTTCTTTGAGTGATGTTACTTGCTTTTTTAACAAGAAGTCAGCAAAAAGGTTACTTGCCAAACCTGGTTTGATAAAACATTAGATCTCTTTGGGCTGCACGATTATGGCCAAAGTGATAATCCCGATTATTTTGATCAATATGGAGATTATCACAATTATTTGTTGAACCTCAGGTTAACATGGAACAATCTCAGCAAGGTGATGGATGGATGATTCTAGTTACTTCACCAAGTTCAGCCCAATTGACACAGCTGTAAGACATCACATTGGTTGGCTTCCAGCTATGTAATAAATGCAGATGGCAGTGATGGGATTTGAACTCACGCCTCCAGAGAGACTTGCAAGGAAAAAGCCATTAGCTAGAAGATTTTCAGATTTTTCTGAGATTGACTTAGACTTATTTTTATTAATCCTTTTGGGATGACTCCCACAAGGATATTGAAATATCACTGAATAAAAGAAGAAGTCTGGGTAAAACATGTAATGTTAATGTGTATATGGCTTCAAAACCTGTAAATGCAACTGTGGTGACTGGAAATCAAACCTGGGCAAAATGATTGCACTGCTAATGGTATAAACCAGGGGTTTTCAAAGTATGAAAGGGTGAGCCCCCCTCCAAGGAGCACAATGCCTGCTGTGCCCCCCCTCCCCAATAATCAACCCACACACAAACAAATGCCACTCCAAAACACCTTCTAATTGCTTTTATTTTAGAACCATCTCATCTTTTAAAATGACAATTTATCTGAATGAAATTCAACACATGAACATTTTAAAACATTTCCTCCCATTTTAGTTATTTAATCAGGGGCTTGTATGGCAAATACGCACTTTTTTAATTTTCTAATAAGAGCAACCCAAACTCATTTTTCAAACCGTTTTCTCAAACAAACGTTACATACCAACAGTGTTTTCATATCTTAACAAAACATTTTGATCAGATATTTGGAACATATCTGTAAATGTTGCACATTTCCTTGAAATTAAAAAAATAAATCAAAACCTAAACAGTTGCAAAATCGTGGAGCTCTTAGTTTAGTGGGAACAATGTGCTTGTGCTTTTGATGCGCAAATCTAGGTAATGCGGGGTTGCACTGATGAGAGGTATAACCGCAGATCATCTTCAACCAGCAGCCTTGACCGGTATTGCTTTTTATCTTTGCGAGTGCGGAAAACCCACATTCGCAAAGATAGGTTGAAGTGAAGGGGATGAGCACGTTCACTGCCTTCGTGGAGAGCTGTGGAAATTCAGTCCCTACTGACAGCCAAAGTGCGCAAGTGACACGTCACTCATCCTCTGTTTCAAGTCCATGTCACAGCTCAGCTCAGCCAGAGCCTCTTCCTCTCCTGCTGAAAGTCCATCTTTGAGTGTCACGGGGAAGGAAAATGGGTTTCTCACCCACTGGTTTGCCATTGTCTCCTCTCCAAAATACTCTCCAAACTGCTCGCGCATTCCCTCCAAATGCGCGCAGACCACCTGCTGTAAACACTCCACCTTCAGCTCCGCTCTGGCCAAAACATCCTTATTTTCCTTATTTTTTTATTTTCCTTACATTATTTTCCCGCATGAAATCATTCAAAACCTTGAAGATTTCGTCTGCTGTAGTGCACGAGGGCAGAGGGTGACAAAACAAAAACTCCTCATGCACATTTAGCTCTTTAACAAAACGCACGTACACCATTAATTGAGCACAATTGGCAACATCAGTCGACTCGTCCAGCTGAAGGGAGAAGGAGGGGCTTTCACGAACACTGTCCACTACCTGTTGCCGCACATCTGCGCCCATATCTGAGATTCGGCGTTGGATGGTGTTGTCAGACAACTGGATGACATTCAGTTTGGCAGCAGCAGCTTCTCCCATCATTACTGAACACATGTCCTTAGCAGCAGGAAGAAGTAAAGTTTCACCGATGTGTGTGGGTTTCCCCGTCTTTGCAATGCGTAAGGCCACCCGATAAGATGCTTCGGTTGCCTTAGCGTTAACAGTACTGAACGTCTCTATTGTTTTTTTCTGTGTGCACAGCTCCTTCAGCTTCCTCTCAAAAAACTCCCGCGGCTTGGTCACTAAACTGGGTGCTTTGTTTCAATGTGGCGCCGGAGCTTACAGGGTCTCATGCTATCATTAGCCAGAACCTCCTTACAGATTACACATTGCGGCCTGGAGCATCATCGGGAGCAGTCCAGGAAAATCCAAACTTTAAGTAGTCGTGGTCATACTTCTCTTTTTTCTATTTACGCCAGAGCTTGTCTCCCCTGCCTTTTTTTAACTAAAAATATGTCCATTCTTTACTGCAAGCAGATAGCTTCTTCTCGGTTTATTTTTCCCTCGCACCGCGCCTCCCCTAAAGTGCTCTAGCGCCCCCCCGGGGAGGCGCGCCTCACACTTTGAAAACCCCTGCTATAAATCATAGTCAATAATTAACACACCTGTGGACAATACAACGTTCACTGCAAATCTTGTAACACAGACAAGAAACACATTGGTGGCTTCCAGTACCTATGAGATAACACAATATTGTTTGTGAATGCACATCTGCAATTTGGTAAACCGTGAGGTGTCATTTCTTTGCTGCCACTCTTAAAGATCACCTTTCGTTGTCGGCAGGACTTGAACCTGCGAGGGGAGACCCCAATGGATTTCTAGTCCATCGCCTTAACCACTCAGCCACGACAACCTGAAAAGCAAGACTGTATATGTTTGCTCAAATGTTCATAAACTTTAAACAAATTGCAAATTGTAGTTCACTGCCTGTGTCTGTGGATCCTCGTGGAGGCAGCTTGATTGATTGATATGCTCCCTTGTTTGTACTATAACAGAGATCTATATTTTTCCAATTGGGTCGGGCAAGTAACCTTTCTGGTTACTTCGTGACAAATAAAGCAAGTAAACCACACAAAGAAAACTACTGCTATGCTCACCACTATACCACCATCGCTGGACAATGCATTGGTATACTAAAGGTTGGCTTTTTCCTTTTATTAAATTAAGGCATTAAGATCAATTTCTAAAAGATGATTTTTTTAATTCCTCTTTTAAGTCAACTTCAGCATGGGTTCCTAAACGCAAGCTTACCACTGTATGCATGTATACCTGCATGCATTCAAAATGTAGGCCAAATACGTACTTTAAAAAAGAAACAGAGCAGTATTGACACAAAAAAGAATTTTCCAGCAGAAAGCACCATTTTAAGGACACACTTTCATGCTCTTCACCCTCTTCTTCATCCTCCTCACCCTCTTCTTCATCCTCCTCACCCTCTGGAATATCCCTCTTTGTGTCAGATCCCTCCCTTTCATCACATGCCCTCTCTCCAAACTCCTCTGGCTCTCCCTCTTCCTGCTCTTCAGTCCCTTGATTTGTTTCTCTCACTGCTGTTTTTCTCACTTTCTATTTAATAGGGCTCTAAATCGCTTCCTCGTTTCATGATATATGAGAAGAAGAAAAAACGTAGAGGTATGCATTACATTTCCCTCCCTACTCAACACGGACATGAAGCCTGTTGCTTTACACAAAGTCCACCACTACGTTCTATAACCCTACCAGTCAGATTACCACAGGAGGTAATATCTTCTGCAGCTCTTTTAAAGACTCTACCATAATACCTGCTGGAGATGCCAGGTCCTCATACATGTTGTAATGGCCAATTTGGCTATATATGTTTGGTATGTGTGTAGTGGGCGTGTGTGCGGTAGGTCTGCGTGAATGGTTGTCTGTTACGTCACCTGCGCACCTGTTTGTGGGTGTTAATTAGAGGTAATAAAGGGAATCACAGGTGAGTTGGATGGGAAATCTGGATCCGGGAAGCCACACAGTTTTTCAACCTCAGCTGTGTGAGAGTAATGTTTTTAGATCTTGTCGTTCTTGGCTTTTAATCATTCAAGTCGGTCTTTTTGTACGTGCTTTTATCTTAAAATGTCTACAATAAAGGATTAAATGTGCGACGGCGGCGGACTTCATTATTTGCACCAGCAAGAGTTGGAAAGGGCTTCAGATTTCACCCAGTGGCATTATTTGTGGACAGATTGCCACTACATATTGTTGAAAAACTAGCTTCAAAAGACTGAACAATTGGATTTGCAAGACGAAGGACAGAGCCGCGCTTCATTCACTCCGCATCAGCTGAACCCACTCACTGGGACTGAAAGACAGCGCTGCGCAAAGCACCGCAGGAGAATCACGGTAGGACAAAACAAGAATTGTTACAAGCTGTGTGGAAGAGATTGGCCTTCTCATACAAGGGATACAGGTACATCCTGCTACAATTCTTAATAAAGCTTTCAGCAGTTCTGCTATATCGATATCAAAATGAGTGACGTGTCTGCAGCTGTCAATCAAAGTGAAACGGAAAATGAACGTGGTAAAAGATCGGTCAAACTAACGGCCAAAGCACTGGAATTACAAATAATATCCAATCAAAAGGAAAGGAATTCCGGAATAAAGAAACTATACAAGCTAACAAAGGAAGTTAAGCAATTGATGATTTCAGAGGGAAATGTGTCTGAGGTGCAAACAAAGTATGAAATGTGTTTGAAACTTTGTGTGGAAACTGAACAGTTGCATGACTTATTGAAACAATGGCTACCTGAAGATGAAATGTCAAAACAAAATGAATGGTTTGAAACCCAAATGCACAGAAATAAAGCAATAATACAAAACATGGAAACATGGTTACTTGACAAAGGGAACAATGGGAGTGCGGCATAAGGAAACACAAAATATTGGATCAAGAGCTCATGTTCTGAATTCCCAATCAAGCATGCCTCAACGGTTTCAGGAAACATTTCGTGCAATACCTCACGCAAAGGAATCCATTCAAAATGTTGACCTGATGCAAACTAACGTGGACCAAGGCACTCTTCTTTCCATCATGCAACGACAGAACGAAATAACAGCTCTACTAGTGCAACAACATTCTTCGTCTTCACTCCCTCCACGAGATATACCAACATTTGATGGAGATCCTCTTGAGTACAGCGCATTTATTAGAGCAGTGGTTCTCAACCGGTGGGGCCCCCAGGGGGGCGCGGACTCTCTCCCGGGGGGGCGCGAGTAGACTACAGGATGGGAGGGGAAAAAAACTGAAAAAAAAAATAAATAATAATTTATTTATTTTTTCTTCAAAAGCTAAAAATCTAGCGACTTTTAATGGTGTTTTTGGAGACTTTTGTAGTGTTTGTAGACTCGAAAGCACGAATCACTCTGCAGTTAGGCCTACTGTGCTCACCCACGGGAGATGCCGTGAGCCCCTCCCGTCCAAAAGCACTCACAGTCAGCAGTAGCCTCGCGCAGCAGGCACAGCCTGCAGTCAGAGCAGAGAGAAGACACACACCCCTCCGCGCATGCCCACTTCGATCCTGTATTCTTTAACATGTACGTTAAAAGGCACAACTCTGCCGTGCCTTTGTACGTAAATGTGTTATGCCAGTAATCGTCTCCGTTAGATATCAAACATGAACCAATTAAAATCGAGATATTCCTGTCCCTTTGCGTAGCTGACGTCATTACACCAGCTGGATCTGAACAACCCGCCCGCAGCTTTAACCAAGCAGGAAAAGCCGTCAGCTCATATATTACCGGCAACTACAGCATCGCACATTTTCCACCCTGAAACGGATGAAAACATCCAGTCGGAACCGGACCGGGCCAGCAGGTCTTCCAGCCCTCGCCGAGTCAGAGACGATGCAAACTGAAGCGCCGTAAAGACGAGTTTTACAACGATGTGATCGACGCCTTCACGAGAAAGCGTCGGATGGATTTTATGTACAAATCTACCGATTGGTGAGTCAAACTATTTTAAAACAATTCAAAACAATTTGCGACGTACTTTAAAGAGGATTATCGATCTTTTGCGTGGGTTCGAGATCCGTTTGTGTGCACAGCAAACGAGCTATCAATGGATATGCAGGAACAGCTTATTGTGCTGAAGAGTAACAGTCGACTGAAGGAACTCTTTAGCTCCTGCCCTATTTCGTCATTCTGGGCATCATTGATGCAGGAATACGCTGAACTCTGGGACGTCGCCTTGAAGATTCTCCTTCCTTTCGCGTCAACATATTTGTGTGAGGCAAGATTCTCAAAAATGACTGCACTCAATACTACTATACAACTAAACACCGGGCACCCAGATAGCTCAGTGGGTAGAGCGGGTGCCCATGTACAGAGGCTTGCTCCTCGACGCAGCGGACCCGTGGCCCCTTTGCTGCATGTCACTCCCCCCTCTCCCCCCTTTCACATCACTGTCACGCTATCTAATAAAGGGAAAAAAAAACCCGAAAAATAACTTAAAAAAAACAACTAAATACCATAATCGTGCATAAATCGAGGATGATTTGAGGCTATGTTTATCAAACATTGAGCCAAGAATTGAGGATCTTTGCAAGGCAAAGCAGGCTCAGGTCTCACATTAATATCACCAACCTGCAAGCTTCTTTACAAAATGCAGATGATGCCTACTATTAGACCTAGTGATAATAACAATAATAAAGCATAATTAATATCAGAGGTCTGGTGCCAATTCCCAATTATAGCAATAGCCTAGTAATAATAATAGGCCTACTGATGATGATGATGATGATGATGATAATAATAACAATAAAGCATGTAACCTCATATAAATATATAGCAATAGCCTAGTAATGATGATAGGCCTAATACTACTCACAATAATACTAATAATAATACTACTACTACTAATAATAATATCTGCAAGCTCACATTAGAAGTCTGGTACTACTGCCAATTATAAAAATAGCCTAGTAATGATAATAGGCATACCTACCGCTACTGATGATAATAATATTAATAATAATAATGTGGGCCTAAAAATAATAGCCTATCTATCTATCTATCTATCTATCTATCGTTCTATCGTTCGTGGTGTGTGGGGCGTTGGGCACTAGGGCCCCAACTACAATGAACCAGCTTTGGGGGGGCCCAGCTTGCAAAAGGTTGAGAACCCCTGTATTAGAGCATTTGAGCATGGTGTGGAAAGAAAGGCTGCTAGCAACATAGACTGTTTATACTTTTTGGAGCAATATACCAAAGGACAACCTAGGGAGGTGGTTAAGAGCTGTCAACACATGCCACCAGACAGAGGATACCAAAGAGCAAGGACCCTCTTACAAGAACACTTTGGAAATAAACAAAAAAAGCCACTGCATACATGGAGAAAGCTCTTAGATGGCCATCAGTAAAATTGGAAGACATTGAAGCTTTGCAAGCTTTTTCTTTGTTTTTACGTGTTTGCTGTAATGCTATGGAGGACATCAGCTACATGTCAGAGATGAACATGCCATCCAACATCCGTGCTCTTGTTTTGAAGCTACCATATAAATGGAGGGAAAGATGGAGAAACACTGCTTACGAACTTCAGGAGAAGCATAGTCGCCAACCAGGTTTCAGTGATATCGTCAACTTGATTGAAAGACGAGTGGCTATTGCTTCCAATCCACTCTATGGAAACATTCAGGACACATTTACCTCATCACTTAAGCATAAAGAAGGAAATAAAGTCTCACAAGTACGCTATACAGGAAAAGGAAGCAGTTTTTGCTACTTTCATCACAGCTGTCAATTCTCAACCTGAAACTCAAATGCAAAAATGAGAAACACTTACCTGATGAACCAATAGGAGTACTGTGTCTGCTGTGTGAAGAGGATCACAAATTGGAGTTGTGTCCCAAAATGGAGAAGTTACTGCACAGTGAAAGATTATCTTCCTGAAGGAGAAAGGTGTTTGTTTTGGTGTTTATCTGTGGGACACATCAGCAGGGATTGTCATAGGCGTCATTCCTGCAATTTGTGTAATCTGAAACATCCTACCATCCTTCACATCCATTCAAAGGAGAAGAAAACCACCTCCGAGGACACACAGCAGGAAGCATCAGGAAACAGACATGCAGGTTCTCCCAAGACATGTGGCCATATAGGGGCCGGAGCACAGGACAGTGTCTTGGCAATTGTGCCTGTACAGATTAAGGCAAAGAACGGCAGCAAATTGCTAACTACATGTGCATTCTTGGATCCTGGCAGCACAGCTACTTTCTGCTCTGAGCGACTCATGAGGGAGCTAAAGGTCAGAGGAAGGAGTGCTAAAATTCTGTTGAGGACTATGAATCAAGAAAAGCTTGTTGACAGTCATGTTATCCCAGACTGGAGATAGCTGCCCTTACTGGTACCACCTACTTTGAGCTGCCTGAAGTGTACACCCAGTCTAAGATGCCTGTGTCGCGTGACAACATTCCACTACAGGAAGACTTAAGTGCTTGGCCACACTTAAGCTCAGTGGAAATTCCTGTAATTGATGCTGAGGTGGAGCTTTTAATTGGGACCAATGTTCCAAAAGTGATGGAACCATGGCAAGTGATAAACAGCAATGGTGAAGGACCTTATGCCGTCAGAACCTTACTCGGCTGGGTTGTCAATGGACCTGTTAAAGGAGGCAATGAGACTGAGAGCAGCTGTCCCATTATTCCAGCCAACAGAGTAACCATTGCTCCAAAGAGGAATTACTGGAAAAGCAACATAACCACCGACTTCAATGAGAAGTCAGCGGATGACAAGCCAGAAACATTCAGAGAAGATCTCAACTTTATAACAATCATGAACAGTTCAGCTGAACTTAACAGAAGAAAAGAAAAGAAGAAGAAAAGGAAAAGAAGGAAAAGGGAGAACAAGAAGACCGAAGAAAAGGCACACAGGAAGCTTCTGGAGGAGCAGAAGGTGGAGGAGCTAAGGCGGGAGCAGAGGCTCAAACTGGCGGAGGAGTTCAAGGAGCAAAGCTGGGCAGCCATGTCTAAGCTTGAGAAGGAGCTGCAGCAGATGGAGGCTCAGTACGGAGACGAGTTTGGAGATGCATCCGAGAGTGAGAAAGAAGAGCTGGAGATTGACCTACAGGAGAAGAACAGAGATGAGGGAGGAGATGCAGAGCAGCTCAATGGACATGAATTGACAATTGATGATTATTATGATGGTCTGTACTGCCCAGCCTGTGACAAATCTTTTAAATCAGATAAAGCTATGAAAAACCATGAAAAATCAAAGGCACCGGGAGATTGTGGCATTTCTATGGCAACAGCTGGAGGAGGCTGATTAAGGCTTTTGTAAAGCAGAACACTCTACCTGGGTTTGACCTACTTCATGAACACTTACTGGACAAGAACATTGACTGAAAATGCACACTTGCACTATAGACATCATTGATTAATTTTGTCATTGGCTCATTACTAATGTGGGAAATTGTTATGTTATTATACAGTAACAATTAGGGGCCGGTGTGTAATGGCCAATTTGGCTATATATGTTTGGTATGTGTGTAGTGGGCGTGTGTGCGGTAGGTCTGCGTGAATGGTTGTCTGTTACGTCACCTGCGCACCTGTTTGTGGGTGTTAATTAGAGGTAAAAAGGGAATCACAGGTGAGTTAGATGGGAAATCTGGATCCGGGAACCACACAGTTTTTCAACCTCAGCTGTGTGAGAGTATGTTTTTAGATCTTGTCGTTCTTGGCTTTTAATCATTCAAGTCGGTCTTTTGTACGTGCTTTTATCTTAAATGTCTACAATAAAGGATTAAATGTGCGACGACGGCGGACTTCATTATTTGCACCAGGAAGAGTTGGAAAGTAAAGTATTATAATACTTTACATATTATTATTTTGAAGTGCGTGATTTTGTTTAGAGCGGCTGTAACAAGGGATGTTTTCCCAGTGTGGTATTAATAAAGTCTATTTTATCTTAATTTTTTGTTATTGGTCTGGCCACCCACTTACATTACTCTCGTTTTTTTTGGAACAGATAGTACTGCACACCCATACTATCACAGTCATAACTGTGACAATATGTAGCGCAACTAAACACTTACCATCTCTATTAAATGCTGCAGCAAGGTGCAACAACTCCAGCTCCTGTTGGAGTTGTTGCACCTTTGCTTCTGCGTTTAATTTTTCTCTTTGGAGGCTCTCCAGCCTCCTCCTCAGCCATTTGTGTTGGCTCTCGGCCGCCCTCCTTTGCCGGTGTCATCACACACCCCTGTCATCACCCCAGTAATGGCACCCATTAGCTGGGGGAACAGGGTATGCCGGGGAACAGCTGGGTCGTTGCAAGCATACCGCACATACAAAAAAAAAGATTGTCATACAACTGCATGGTCAAGCACTTTATACAATTAATGGAACACATGGAACAATTTATTGAATTAATTATATTTTTCATTGTTGGATGTGTTTATATTTGTTTGTTTTAGTTTAATCAGATTTATTATCTTTATAATATTTCATTATACTGATGTTAAAAAAAAATCCATCCTTCTTCTTATTCTTGAAGCTTAAAATATTTTTTCTATATTGAGGCTTACTTGTAATTATGTTATGTCCTATTTTTTTAATTGTAAATTAACTTTTAGAGACCTGGTGAGATAGCTCTATACATAGCCATATTCTACTGCTTACTCTATCTTAGAGCGTGTCTACGTACGTATGTTTGGTGTCATAGAACAAAGCTTTTAAAGCTTAGGTTTAACCTACAGAACGTGGTTTCCTCCTGACGTCCTCCTCATCGTCCTCCTCATCGTCCTCGTCCGTCTCCACACCTGCCATGGCCTGCTGATACAGAGAACAACTGTGTGGGTTTGGGCATTCACGTATAGGGAGGTAGACCATTTGTAAACACTTTTGTGATTTATGAAGGACACGTGGGAAAAGTCAATCCCCCTATTACAAAAATATAAAATGTCCTGGTTTGGGCTTCCCTACAACTGTCCTCCCCTTACCTAAAGACGTGACATTTTCAGTGTTAAATCCCAAGTGTCCATCCCCAACTGTGGGTGTCTGGGAGAACAAAGAGTGTTTTTAAAGTCTAGTTTTTACTTACACGGGTATCCTCTTCCTCTGTTTCCTCCATCTCCTCCTCCACGGCAGAGGACCCAGACTCCTGGTACTCCACCTCGTCCACATGAGGTGGAGCTTTTCTCCGTGGTGTCTTGCCGGCGGCGTTTTGAGGAGGAGGGGGTGGATGAGGTGGAGGGGGTGGCTGAGGCAGTAGCTCCCTTCGAGTTAGCTGACACCTGTTGGAAACGGTGGATGATTGCCACACATAGATTTAGGGCGTAGAAGTGCCAGAAGTGTCCTGTTGCCGGAGCCTCTTCGCCTGTTGGCGGCAGACCCTCCTGCAGGAGGCCAGCTCTTTCTCCAATTTTTCCACCTTCATTGTCGTCCCCTGCTCCCTCCTTCTTAGGACCTGGTTGTCCAGCATCAAGGAGGACAGCTGCTCCTGACAGTCATGGTTGGGGCAGACTGTGTCTTCCACCTCATCCTCTGGGACAGGAGCCCCTTCCCTGTCAATGTCACCATCGCCGCTGTCTTCGTCTGCAGGACAACTGTGTGGGGTCTACTAGGGATCGGTTGTGTGACTGTATTTCACCAAGACTCATGTACACTGATAAGATCTTGTGTTTTTTTTTTCCTGAGCTAAGTGGATTTGTAACTTCAAATGCATCCTGGTAAAGGATGAGGGACAATGAAGGAGTGCTTTTTAAGAGAGAATTCTCTTTGACATTTTTTTCATCCATCACATCATCCAAAACCATGTTGTCAGTTATGACATCTTGCTTGGTTACACTGCGATTTAACACTGGATTATCTGTCTCCTTGTTTTGTCTGATCTCAAGGGTCCTTCATTTCTCTTTCAACTTGTCAAAGAAGTCTGCCATACTAGAGGCATGAACATGCTGGAATCCCTCAACAATGCACTGTAAGGTGCTAGCTGGCAACTGCATTTTAGCATGCATTTTCAGGTAAAACAAAGCCAAATCATGTAAAAGAAGTTGCTCAACACAATCCTCTTGTGATGTGATCATCTGGTATTGGATGACAAGGATCACGCTCAGGTGACTGGGTACCACTGATACTTTCTGAGG